>NW_026925619.1:0-26048 GCF_032062105.1 Saccostrea cuccullata
TAGCCAGCTGTTTGTAATGATCTTTGGACACAAAGAGTTCTCAGAGGAATAACTGTAATTTGTGAAGATAAAATATGATTTGTGTGTTTTGGAATATATGTCCAATTTTTATAAATACTCATTCATGTCAAATGTTTTGATGATAGGAGAAGTATTGTAAATCCAACTAAGTCCAGTTCTTTTGTTTTTGTTGTTGTTGTTATAAATATCAAGTAGTTAAGGGATGGATGTAGCCGAAATGTTTTTATATAATAATTACATGTAGCATTAGTCATTGCGATGAGTATATGGATTCGAGTTATGTGTGATATGATTGACTATCATTTATCATTAATGCTACTTCTTGTCATTTTATGCATACATGTCATTGTACAATATATTTCCGAATGCTTGGCAGAAATGAATGTTTATCTTGGTAATATTATTTCTTGCAAGTATTCCAAAGCGATTTTAAATATTGTGCTCATTTGTTACTCATATGCTTAATTTGTAGACGTGAAAGTAGCTCATAGAACATAATTCTTCTAATTAACATTTCAGTGTTTCAAATATCTACATGTAACATCCCAGTCAACCAAAATAAGTTCGACATACCCTACCTTTACAGTTATTCGAAACTTTGTGAAAAATTCTTTCAAAACATTGGAATTACAACAACAACCAAAACACACAGAGGGATCAAAGGCGAAAATAAAAACAATCTTGCTGCATTTTATGATCAATTGAAGTAAGGTGCACAACATTTGTTAAACAACTAAAAATGAGGGGAACAGGAGAAAATAGAGGGAAAATCAGAAACACGTGTATTTGATTTTGTCCCTTCTAAGTTTACAGATAATCTTTCCAATAGATCTAAGGAATATGTTAAGTAGTCTAGAGTGTATTTTGTCTGAAGATTTGTACATGTGCAAATTTATATAACTACTTCATGCGTTTTGCCATTGATTCTGCGTACATAATAGAGCTTCACTGTACTCTTACTCGGCTCATATCGGCCATCGTAAAATGGGGACGAAAGACCAAAACAAATGCTCTCTTCTCAAAGTTTTTGAATAAATACTAATACTTTATTTTAATACAAAAGTATTGATTTTAAGAATAACTGTCTAATTTTTTGGTTTCATAATGGGACAATCGAGGGGTTTGTGTGATAAGAATTGGTGGACTTATCGACCTATTTTAGACCTTTTTCAGAAAACTCTACCACACTGTAAATAACGTAAATCCAAAATTTATTACAAGCAATTGAAAGAACTACGTATACTATTAGTTACACAGTCAGTTAGTGACCTAATACGGATCAATACAGGGTGTGAAATGGAAATCCGTATTGGACGAGGCGAAGCCGAGTGCCATTTCACACCCTGTATGACTCCGTATTAGGTCACTAACTGACTGTGTTACGAATTTATCCCGCTGAAGATCTTTGTAAATATTAAAAAAAATCTATATGCATATTATGAAAAAATGAAGTTTTAATCTAACAACAATCAGCATAAAATATCGTATTAAGAAATTTAACTAAACTAGTCCAGGATGTCTGTTTCTGTCAAAACTAATATCCAAATAACTGTATCTCACTTCTATTCTCAATGACCATGTAGTGAAGGCCAGCGCCGCCAGCATTCCATCGGCATCGAAAGCAAGTTTATTGACTTGCTAGATAGCCGAGTGGTCTAGCGCGCTGTTCCTGCACTGCTAGGAGACAGATTTCGATGGTCGAGAGTTCAACCCCGGTCTGGGTCGGAAGTGGGTATCCATACAAAATTGAATTTTTTTGTGCTTTCTATATTGATATTTCTTCACTTAGGGCAGTTATCTTAGTTTAAGAGTTGCTGTAAAATGTGCATTACAAAAAATAAAAAATTTCATTACAACATGTATTCTTAACCATCCTTTGTTAAAACTAATATCCAAATAATTGTATCGCACTTCTATTCTCAATGACCGTGTAGTGTAGGACAGCGCCGCGAGAATTCCATCGGCATCAAAAGCGAGTTTATTGACTTGCTAGATAGCCGAGTGGTCTAGTGCGCTGTTCCTGCACTGCTACATGTAGGAGACAGATTTCGAAGGTCGAGAGTTAAACCCCAGCCTGGGGCGGAAGTGAGTGTCCATATGAAAGTGAATTTCTTTGTGCTTTCTATATTCATAGCAGTTATGTTAGTTTAAGAGTTGATGTAAAATGTGCTTCATAAATAATAATTAATTTCATTACAACGTGTATTGGTAACAGTTAAAACTAATATCACTTCTATTCTCAATGACCGTGTAGTGTAGGACAGCGCCGCGAAAATTCCATCGGCATCAAAAGCGAGTTTATCAACTTGCCTAGATAGCCGAGCGGTCCCGTACTGCTAGGAGACAGATTTCGAAGGTCGAGAGTCCAACCGAGGCTGGGGCGGAAGTGAGTATCCATATAAAAGTGAACTTCTTTGTGCTTTCTACATGTATACTAATATTTCTTCACTTTGGGCAGTTATGTTAGTGTCAGAGTTGTTGTAAAATGTGCTATATAAACTTGTTTTTTTAAACCAGTATAAAGACTTGTGGTTCGTTATCGTAGATAAATCAAATCGAGAAAAAAAAATGTTTTTGCCTGGTTGAAAATTTTCAAACTGGCATCCATTGATAAAATCACATATGTCCTCGGTACAATTGCATTTTTGAACACAATCTTCCCCAAAGTCAGGAAAAATACATCTGTACAGGCAGTCAACCCCGGTATATCCAATGGGGCATTCTATAAAATATTGAATTTTTTATCAATAATTGCTGAATTACTAATCAAAACATTAATTCTTCTTTTTTAATTTCTGCCAACTCACTTTATCTTACTTCGAATTCTCTATAGAATGATTCTCCTTTGATAACACCGTGCATTGTGAATATTTGTCATTAGAAAATAGGTTGTTTAAATAACATATGACAATTAATAGATAAAACAGTGACAATGTATGCGCAAAAACTTTTTTCTTTTGAATTTGATTATAATAATAAATAGATATACATGGTACTTACTCTCACACTTTTTTGATTTTACGTTCAACATATAACCGGAACAGCAATGTTTCTCATTTTCTTTGCTACAAAAGAGTACGTTTACTGAAAAAAATGAATGAATTGCGTACTAAATAACTAGAAAGAAGGATATAACTAAATTGTATTTTAGATCAGTGAAATAATGAGAAAACAGAGATTAGTGAGAATATAACTGTGGATAAAATATGCTGTAAAAATGGAAACAAAAAGAAAAATACTATAGTTAAAATGAATTTTAAAAAAGAATACACGAAAACCAAAGAAAATGAATTCTTTGACACATAAAAAGGTCCATAGAAAAGAATTTCAAACCGAGTCATACAATGTTTATTTTACGTCATCAGTATCAGAAATCTGAATCAAAGTTTATAATTAGCGTTTATTTCAAGGATGTAAACATTGTTTTGTATTTTCATAAACGGCGTTTGTATCCCATAAACTCCTCCTGGACATTTTAAATAAAGATCCAAAAGAGAAACCATTATCATTTGATGACAATTACCGGTCACTTTAGCCTAGTGGTAGAGCGTTCGCTTCGTGATCAGGAGGCCCGGGTTCGATTCTCGTTTGCGGCGCCGCGTCATACCTAAGATGTAAACATAGGTAGTGACTGTTCCTTTGCCAAGCGCTCGGCACTAGAAGTGAAAGTCACGGGTCTTTCGGATATGACATCAAAACGTAGGTCCTATGTCACGGTAGGCGTTGGCACGATAAAGAACCCTCACTACTCAATTGTCCTGAGTGCCGAGTATAGGTCTAAATTTGAAGCCCTTCACCGGCAATCGGTGACGTCTCCATATGAGTGAAAAATTCTCGAGTGGGACGTTAAACAATAGACAATCAATCAATCAATCAAAAGAACAATTTGGTTAACGCATTTTTTTAGCTAAAAAAACCGACATTTTTCCGACATCCCCCCCCCATTTTATCAGAAGTGTAAAAATGAAAATTCTGAAACCTATCTGCACATCTACAGGAAACAAACAATATTTTTTCCAAGAGATGACTATGCTACTGAGTAAAATGTAAGGGAGTCAAGGATATTTTTGTACAAAAACATCATGTTTTGACCCCATTTAACCCCAAGAATGATAATCAAAAATCCCAAAACGTGTTTGCCCCTTTATATGTACACGGCACCAAACATCATCTCCAAAAAGATGAGTAGGCTATTGTGCATAATGAAAGGGGTTCTGGGAACCAGAATTTAGTTTTTTGGTGAACAATATCATTTTTTGCACCTTTATTCGATACGAAGGATGTTTATGAAAATTCTAAAACCTTATTGTACATCTACAGGACACCATAAACTGTACTAGTACTCGTATCTTTCAAAACATGATTAGGCTTATTGGTAAATGAAAGAGGAGTTCTTTGAAAACAGTTACCATATAGAAAACATCTTAATTACCCTCGTTTTGCAACCAGGTTAAAATTGAAAATTCCAAATTCTTATAAAGTTTGTGCATTTAAATGATATCATTTTAATAATATAAAAGATAAATTGGATTCCCCTGTAAGTAAAAGAAGGTTTTGAGGAAGTAGAAAGTGTGACAGACGGTTGGACGGACAGATAAGGGAAAAATATATTCCCTTACTTTCTTCATAAGGTTCTGGTATAATTAAATTATAGTTTTTAGGAACAATTAATGCTTAAAGAAAATCAGAAATTTATTTTTATATCTTACTTTGCACATTTTGCAGAATAGACCGATCCAATAAGAAAAACACATATAAAGTTAATGATTCTCAGGTTCATATGTCAATAAATTCGGCAAACTGAATCAATGATGTGCTATTCGAAATATAACTTGAAATAAAAACAAGGAAGGATATTTTTCATTCATTAAGGATATTGATTTCCGGTTATTTATATTTCTAAACAAATTAAAGCAATATGGAGTGTTAAGAGTTTTGCGGACATAAAGTTAATTACTTATTCAAGTGCTGGAAAAACCTGCAATATAGTTTGATAATAGAAAAATCACGTAATGCAGAACTACAGAGAACTGAGTGATACCAACAGGTTGATTTCGATAATTTTTTCATCTTTTTAAAGTTAAAAAAAATTAATCAGAGTTTACACCAGAAAACATTAAATCCCCCTGAGCCATTGTCCTTGAACTGTGCAATGACTTTATATACCGGTACATTAAAATTCGCTGTTATTTGTCATCATGTTTTACATCACACAGATGGGGGTTCTTTTGTGCCAGTTCACTCAGAAGTAGTTGCAAAGTAATAGCATATAATATCCGAATAATATATATGTATCAATATATGAAGTATGATGACTTACAAAAATCAAGCTTCATAATCTGCTGGAATAAACAGATCTAGAACAAAACCGGACGTCTAAATTCATCAGCTGTGGAATCAGGTGCAATAAAGAATTTATCGCTCTTCTTTGAACAGTCAAATCCGCCAAGACCTAGCTGGAAATTACTACAGCTCCTGAATTCCTTTATAGAACTAAAGCAGGAGTATATGAAAAGCAAGGCACAACAAATATTATGACTGATTGCTTGATTGATTACTTTTGTTTTAGTCCGAAATCGGCAATATTTCAGCCATACTTCGGATGAAAATAATGTGATAGACGCCACGACTATTAAAAAGCAGCGTTTTTTGAGTATTTAAAAATATATTTCCGAATTCTTAGCAGAAATAAATTTTCATCTTGGTAATATTATTTCTTACAAGTATTCCAAAGCGATTTCAAATATTGTGCTCATTTGTTACCCATATGCTTAATGTTTAGACGTGAAAGAGCTCATAGAACATAATTCATCAAATTGAATGCTGGACAACTTGACCCCAAGACAGGTCGCCCCCAAGACAACTCGCCCTTATTCAGGACAAATCGCCCGAAAATAAGGACAACTCACCCCGACTCAAGACAAATCGCCCCCTGTTTAAGAAACCAGAAACATTAAATATTCTATACAGAGATTTGAATTCAAATTGTTTCTAGAAAATGAAAATAGACATCTGAAAATAAATTTTCTCATTCTATTGTAAACGAAACAGAAATACAATGTATTAATAATTTAAACACTATCACTAGTATTGTTGCTAATGGCACTTTTTATTTATATCTTCGCTAAATTCTTACATTTATTTTACACTTTCATCACAAAACCTAAATAAATGTAATTTTCAGAGCTTGCATGCTAAAATTTTCCAACACATTGAAACTGCTTTGGAGCTTGGGTACGATACGCCAATTTTAAAAAACTTGATACATGTATTCGTAATTTCGGGCATGTACTTATTAAATTAGTTATCACTTTGAAGAATTTACATTTCAGTGTATCAAATATCTACATGTAACATGCCAGTCAACCAAAATAAGTTTGAGCCATACTTCGGATGAAAATAATGTGATAGACGTCACGACAATTAAAAAGCAGCGTTTTTGATTATTTTACTATATATTTCCGAATTCTTATTTTTCTTTGATTACCGGTATTCTTTATCAAGTATAGTTACTCCATTTTGAAAGAATGAAACAATGTACGATTTACTAAATGTCATAATTAGATAGCGTAATTAATTCGTTCAATTATGTAAATCGCACTTCACCTGAGTATACCCGATAAACCAGACCTATTTCATAGCGGTCCGGATTTCTATCTTTATTAGTGTTTATATAAATTTCCAACTCAATATTGAACTTTGTAAATATATGGTGTTTAGTAGTTTCGTGGTAGTGCTAGTTATTTTTTGTTTCTCTTTTGTTCTCATGACTTTTCAACTTTTTTTTTCTTTGTCCTGAGGAAGGGACAGGGCGTCCCGAAAATTTTACAATTTTTATTGTTCGTGTCGTCGGTCATTTTTAGTGCTTTATATAAATTTCCATCCGTGACCTTGTATCTACTTAGTAGATCCGACAATTAGGATATACAGTGTTGTTGGTTTTGTTATTGCTTTATATATATATATATATATATATATATATATATATATATATATATATATATATATATATATATATATATATATATATATATATATATATATATATATATATATATATATATATATATATATATATATATATATATATATATATATATATATATATATATATATATTCCTTAAACTTGTTTTTTTAAACCAGTATAAAAACTTGTGGTTCGTTATCGTACATAAATGAAATCGAGAAAAAAAGTGTTTTTGCCTGGTTGATAATTTTCAAACTGGCATCCATTGATAAAATCACATATGTCCTCGGTACAATTGCATTTTTGAAGACAATCTTCCCCAAAGTCAGGAAAAATACATCTGTACATGCATTCAGCTCCGGTATATCCAATGGGACATTCTATAAAATATTGAATATTTAAACAATAATTGCTGAATGACTAATCAAGACATTAATTCTTTTTTTTATATTTTGCCAATTCACTTTACCTTACTTCGAATTCTCTATAGAATGATTCTCCTTTAATAGCACTGTGCATTGTGAATACTTGTCATTAGAAAATACATGTATGTTGTTTAAGTAACATGTGACAATCAAAAGATAACACAGTGACATTGTATGCGGAGAAATATTTTTCTTTTAAATTGGATAATAATAATAAATAGAAATACAGTGTACTTACTCTCACACTTGTTTGATTTTACATTTAACATATAACCAGAACAGCAATATTTTTCACCTTCTCTGCTACAAAAGAGTGCGTTTACTTATAAACAATGAATGTATTGCACGCTGAAAAAAACTATTATCTCATTAGAAAGAAAAATCTACTAACTTACATGTTATTGTATATCAGATCAGTGATATAATGATAAAATAGAGATTTTTTCGAGAATATAACCGTGTATAAATGCTTTTAAAAAGTTATGCCTTAAATATGAAAACAAAATGAAAAATACTTTAATTAAAAAAAGAATTTAAAAAAATACATGAAAACCAAGGAAAAGGAATTTTTTTGACACGGGAAAAGGTCCAAAGAAAAGAACCCCAAACCGAGCAATACGATGTTATTTTACGTCATCATTATCAGAAATCAGAATCAAAGATTATAATTATCGTTTAGTAAAATGATATAAAAATTGCATGAATTTTATACACTGCGTATGTATCCCATTAACTCCACCTTGACAATTTTAAGTAAAGATCCAAAGAAATGAACCATTAACACTTATATAAATGGACATTTTACCAATAGTAGTAATTTTCAGCCAGAATTTTTAGCGAAAAAACATTTTTTTCGACACCCTATCCCTCCATTTTACCCCAAGTGATAAAAATAAAAATTCTATAAATGATTATATTTTACCCAATAGCATAGAGATCTCCAAATAATGAGTAGGTTATTGTGAAACATGAAATGGGTTCTCAGAACCAAGATACGTATTTATATTTTTTGGTGAAGAAAATTATTTTTATCACCTTCATTCAACCGCAAGGATGTAATTGTAGTAACTAGTGTAAATAATGTAAACAAATACTCGTATCTTCCAAAAGAAGCTCGGGCTTATGGTTAAAATGAACGAGGAGTTTTTTGAAAAAGGTTTCCAAATAGAAAACGTCTTCATTTTCCCCGCTTTGCAAACAGGTTAAAATTATAAAATCCAAATCTTATTGTTCACCTATAGCATACCAGTTTTTATATTCTAAAAGATAAATCGGATATTCCTTTAAGTTAAAGAGGATTTTGAGGATGAAGAAAGTGTGACAATCGGTCTGATGGACAGACGAGGTAAATTAATATATATCCACAGTTTCTTCATAAAGTTCTATGAAAATCAAAGAATAGTTTTTAGCAACAATTAATGCTTAAAGATAATTTGAAACGTATTTTTATGACTTACTTTGTACATTTAGTAGAATAGACTGATCCAATAAGAAATGTTAATATAAACTTAAGATTCTTATGTTCATACATTAAGTGTAAAAAAAGCGGCAAACTAAATCAATGATGTATTACTGGAAATAAAACTTGAAAACAAGGAAGGATAAACATTGTTGATTAAGGAAACGGATTTCCGAATATTTGTTTTTTTAAACAAATTAAAAAAATATGGAGTGTAAAGAGCTTTGCGACCATAAATTTAATGATTAATTCACGTGGTGGAAAAAACTCCATATAGTTTGATGAAAAAAAAAATCACATAATGCAGTATTACAAAGAACTGAGTAGCATTAACAGATAGATTTGGATAGTTGTTGTCATTTTTAGCTCACCTGAGCCGAAGGCTCAAGTGAGCTTTTCTGATCAAAATTTGTCCGTTGTCTGTCGTCGTCGTCGTTGTCGTCGTTGTTGTCGTCGTTGTTGTCGTTAACTTTTCACATTTTCATCTTCTTCTCAAGAACCACTGGGCCAATTTCAACCAAACTTGGCACAAAGTATCCTTGGGTGAGGTGAAGGGGATTCAAGTTTGTTCAAATGAAGGGCCACGCCCTTTTCCAAGGGGAGATAATCATGAATTTGTTAAAAATTAATGGCATTTTTAAAAAATCTTCTTCTCCAGAACCGCTGGGTCAGGAAAGATGAAACTCATGTGGAAGCATCCTCAGGTAGAGTAGATTCAAGTTTGTTCAAATCATGACCCCCGGGGCAAGGGTGGGGCCAAAATGGCCGACCCAAGTTTTACACAGGAATATATAGGAAAAATCTTTAAAAATCTTCTTCTCCAGAACCACTGGGCTAGGAAAGATGAAACTCATGTGGATTCATCCTCAGGTAGTGTAGATTCAAGTTTGTTCAAATCAAGACCCCCGGGGCAAGGGTGGGGCCAAAATGGCCGACCCAAGTTTTACATAGAAAAGTATAGGAAAAATCTTTAAAAATCTTCTTCTCCAGAACCATTGGGCTAGGAAAGATGAAACTCATGTGGAATCATCCTCAGGTAGTGTAGATTCAAATTTGTTCAAATCATGACCCCCGGGGCAAGGATGGGGCCAAAATGGCCGACCCAAGTTTTACACAGGAATATATAGAAAAAATCTTTAAAAATCTTCTCCTCCAGAACCACTCGGGCAGGAAAGATGAAACTCATGTGGAAGCATCCTCAGGAAGTGTAGATTCAAGTTTGTTCAAATCATGACTCCAGGGGCAAGGGTGGGGCCAAAATGGCCGACCCTAGTTTTACATAGGAATATATAGGAAAAATCTTTAAAAATCTTCTTCTCCAGAACCACTGGGCCAGGAAAGATGAAACTCATGTGGAATCATCCTTAGGTAGTGTAGATTCAAATTTGTTCAAATCATGACCCCCGGGGCAAGGGTTGGGCCAAAATGGCCGACCCAAGTTTTACATAGGAATATATAGGAAATATCTTTAAAAATCCTTCTCAATTACCACTGGGCCAGGAAAGATGAAACTGATAGGGAAGCCATCCTCAGGTAGTGTAGACTCAAGTTTTTTTCAAATCAAGACCCCCGGCCCTGGGGATAGGGTGGGGCCAAAATGGCCGACCCAAGTTTTACATAGGGATATATAGGGAAACCTTTTAAAATCTTCTTTTCAAGTACTTCAAAGCTATGATTAGTGATACCCGGGGTATTTATATGGAATCATCCTCAGGTAGTGTAGATTCTAGTTTGTTCAAATGATGAACGCCTGGAAGGGGGGGGGAGTAAATTCAAGCCCGATGTGCTCAGGTGAGCGCTGTGGCCCCTGGGCCTTTTGTTTAAAGTTTACAATAAGGAAAATTAGTGTCTTCACCAGTAAATTGAATTACCTTTAGAGACCCATCTGCTTAATGAAAACTTTTGAATGAACATAATATTACAAGTTTGGCTTTCCAGAAAGCCTGAAATGTCATCTCTTTGTCTTCATTAATGTCACAGTAAACAGTAAAGTGTAATTTTTTCTCAACTATTACAGATTTTTCTATTCTTCTGGGGAAGGGGAGTGACAGCTTACCTGAACAATTTTAGATTAGGAAAAAGGACAGTGATCAAAATCTTATGCTGTGGATGAGAAGGGAATATTTTGATTTTTTTTTTCGAAAAACAAATTCATTTTGTTAAGTACATGACTATACTCGAACAAAAAGTGTGGATAAGGGAGGGGCTGGCATTGAACAATTACAGCAATAAAAAGTTAAAAGAGCTGGTACACAGATTTGTAGATCTGATTTTCTAAAATTGTTTAAATAATATCATGATTTATACCCCGGTATGTTGCTATAACATTTTACACTGCATGAAATATACTAAAATAATGTTTCAAAGTCTCTTTTATCTGTAAATTATCAAAACTACAAACTTTGAGGCAAGTTTCATTGACATATATCCTAGCACTTTCACAAAGTAAGCTAAATCCATGATAGAGATAACTCTTTATGACAAAAGTGCCCATTATCCCTTTATAAATTTGTCAAATGGAAGAGTTTTTTGTGCAATTTTGCCCAGTAACGCAGTATTTGTAAAATTTGTATTAAAAAAATCACAAGAATTACTCGGGTAAAATCTTAGCCTTCCTTTTGACGTTACATATTGCATGTATTTCGCAGCTTCTTACTCTATGTACTCTGACAGCGGACAGAAACGCTAACTTAATCAACTCCAAACCTTTCCAAAGATTTCACGTTAACTAAATTCCCATTCTTTAAAGTGATATGGTCGTCAAACCCCTTTGGTTTTAAAGGGGGAGATGAACTAAACTTACATCAAAAAGTTAACTATTCAAAATCGACTTTTAACAGCACTGATGGATTTAGAGGGTGCCCAGACTCACAGTTTTTTTTTTGTCCAAAATATACATAATATTTAATTAAATTATTTTTTGTGTGGCTTTGGGCCCCTACCCAACGTTCACATGCTTTTAACCATAAGTAAGTAATAACATTTAAATGCTATCAGCTAAAATCAAGCATTTACAAATTATCAGAGAAATGTTCTCATTTGCCAACCCTGAACTTACGGCTGTCTTCGGAATATACAGTATTGTGCCATTAGTGGCCGTGCAGTGCGTTTATTTTTTGTGTTTTAGTAAACTTTATCTGCATACTAAACATATAACCTAGCTATTATGTATTATAATCTGGTCTTCATTTCAATAATATAGGAGGAGTGAATTAAAGATGTTTTTGACATTTATGCAATTTAAACTGCATAAAGAAAATGATTGCAAGTTCTTTAATCATGATAAATCCTTAAAAAGAATGGATAATATATACATGCAAGAAAATACTAATAATCATTCTTTGTGATCTTTCATTCAATGTCTGTAGTTTTTTTATAGACATTAATGTATCCGCTTATAAGTTGTGCTTTTAATTTCTCAATGCATTTGATTCTATAATCAGACTTGTATTACTTTTTTAAAAAATGACACCGCGTTATAGAATGACTAATGTACCAAAAAAGTGAAGTTTTCACCATCAATTCCTATTAGTCAGTAATGCGATTACTTATGTGAATGTTTTTATTTGATGTTGTTTTTCTGTGAATTCTTGGATCCACGCCTCGGCTGCAGAGGATCTTTACACACGCGCTGACCTAGTTAGAAGATTCTATCGAGTTCTGGTCATCATTTAGGTAATAGCCAAGAAGACTTTACATATAAGAACATACAGTGTATATTTTGAAAAACCCCATTATTCAGGCGATTGTGTGTGTTGGTCTCTGTATGATTTCTTTGCAGCTTGTTTTCTTTATCAATAATAAGGCAGATCGCTCGTTGTTTACATCCCTATATTTAGAAAATCGCATCATCGCGTCAAACTGAGCAGTCGGTGATTTTCGGGTGGCCTCGCACTTTTTGAATGTAGCGTAGTGGAGTCAGCCGAGGATTGCAGACTGAAAAATAGCTGCTTACACTGGGACTTCACATCAGGAAATCAAACATAATGTGTCATCTCTCATGAGAGATGACAATAAGCATCGTACTGCTTTTCTAAATTTTCCTTATGTCTATTTTATGTACATGTTTGTATAGGTTCATGTATGTCTAAATGTTTTGTTTTGTTTTTCCTTTTTCTGTCAACTATATATTAGGCCTTTCTCTCGTAAGTTTGTACTCTTTATGCTCATTTGGGCACTGAATTAGTAATAAAACATATCTTATCTTATCTTATCTACTTTCGGTTTAGGCCTATTTGAAAGCCATGACTCTTCAATGTATATATACATATGTATCATATTGTGGTATGGGGCATCAGTATTTAGGCCTAATGGCAATTAATTAATGTACATGCATTTTTGAACTTATAATGTTTATAAGACAGATAGAGAAAAAAAAATGCAAAGTGCATTAGTAGTAGTAGATATCACACTTCTAAGCTAGTTCTTCTAAAAGAAAACCAGTTTACAGGCTACTTGGAACTCATTGTGTAGATTCTCACTTGAGATATTGTAAAACATCGAGGATTCCCGAAGAATTAATGAAGGCTTACACTAGGACTTCACTTCCGGCATACAATCTTAATGTGTCATCTCCCGAGGGAGATGACAACAAGTCTAGCTTGTATCTCTATTCCAATTCAACAATTGCAAGTAATTTGGAGCGATATAAGCTCATCTGGCCTCTAGTTATAAGTAACTGTGGTTCTGCCAGTGAATTCACAACTTCAGGAAGCTTGAGTTTCGGAGAAACAAAGAAGAAAAAATTAATGATAGACGTTAAGGTTTGTAATTCTTCATTATGTGGAGTTAAAATAATGTATTTAATCCCCCTGAGCCATCGTCCTCGAACTGTGCAATGATTTTTATATGCATTATTATCACTTTTACTGTAAACCAACTTTTATTCGCGTGCGAGAAATATCCGCGAGTTCAACGACCTTCTTTAACTCGCGAATATTAATAGCCGCGAACCATTTATTTTGCTAAGAATTTGTAGCGAATGTTTCCTCGGTCGTGGAAATTAATCGTCGCGGATTCATTTTAAACTGACGAATCGCGAATAAAAGATGACGCGAATAATAGTTGGTTTACAGTATATATCTACACCTTTTACATTGTGGAGGTTCTTATTTGCCAGTTCACTTGCATGTAGATGAAGTTGCAAAGTAATTTCAAATAATTCTCGAATAAAATATATGTAGCAATACCTGAAGTATGATGACTTACAAAAATCAAGCTTCATAATTCTCAGGAATAAAGAAATCCGGTGTAACGACGAAAAGTGACCCCCGTAGAATATTGACCGGGGGTCATTTTTCTACGTAGAAATTTGACCCCCTGGTCAATATTCTACGTAGAAAAATGACCCACTTTTCTGTAGAAATAATGGCCTTGGGGTCGTTTTTCTCCGTGTGCATTGTAGAAAAATGACCCCGTAGAATAATGACCCCTTGTCATTTTTTTGATGCAAAAACATTCGTTTTGGTAGGAATATTTTTGTTAGGCGAATGTATACGGGTATAATCAAGCAGCCTTATGCTTTGAAGTGTTAATTTCTGAAAGCTTTAAAGCTTAAATAACGAAATCAAAGCTACATGTATACAATACCTTATATTAATAATACAAACCGTTTTATCCCCATTAAAGGAAAACAATATCTTTTAAAATGTTCTATTAGTCTATTACATGTAAAGCAAAGATACGTCGTGCATTCATAGAATCGTTTATTACTTTTCTACAGTAAGTTTCCATAGTTGTCAATTTTTTTTAAAAAGGTCATTTTCTCGCTGGTGTTAGAAAAGTTTCCATAATTGATTAATTATAAATCTCTTTGATTTTACCCTGAATAAATGATTTGCAAAACTCAAAATAAAGTTTTATTTTTGAAAAGTTTCAGGTTTTTGATCCGTACTTTTAAAACGGGTGCGAAAAAGGGCGCTAGCGTAGAAAATTAAATCTTATAATAATATTTGGTTTTCTATTAATGAAGTTTCAAACTTCTCATAAAAAATAGGGATGATTTAATTTGTCAAAATAAATATGAAATAAAATTGCTTCTGACCTATGATACAAAGGAAAATTAAATCTTATGATAATACTAGTATTTGGTTTTCTATTAATGAAGTTTCAAACTTCTCATAAAAATAGGGATGATTTAATTTGTAAAAATAAGTACGAAATTAAATTGACTCTGACCTATGACACAAAGGAAAGAAAAAGTGGTTAGCTCAAGACCTGTAAAATGTTTTGTCGTTTGCGAGTGTCAACAAAACCTAAACAAAACGGGGGTTATAGCATAAAACATGGTTAACAAAAAAAAAAAAAAGAAGTGCTCGTCTTCCCCGTTTACCCCCCAAAAAACAAATGTTGGATTATGGAAAAGTTGTTATTTACATATTATATATTACATATTATACTTATGCCCCCGTTTAAACAAAGTTTCGGGGGTATATGTTTTTTTTTTACCTTCCGTCCGTCTGTCTGTTTGTCTATTTGTCCGCAAAAACTTGAACCTTGCCCATAACTTTAGATCGGGACTATGACTTTCATATTTTATGTGTTTTTTGTGACAAGCCTTTTTTGTGTACAACCAATTTTGACCTTTTCACCTTGGAGTTTTACACACTTTTACACAAAAATTTAAAACTTTTACTTTGCATTAACTTTTGGACGGTATAGGCTAGGACTTTAGATATTGAAGTAATGGCATGATAGACTAAGAGTTCATTCGTATTTAGAAAGTTAGCGTCTTAAATCTCAGATTTTTGCCAGTTTTAGAGCTTTTTTTAAATATCATAAGAACGTTCTTTATGTGTATGGTATTCCACGCATATACAGGAAAAAGTATAGTGCCTTATAGTACCTTATATAAGGTAGTTAAAGAATGCATACAAATGTATATGAAAGTTTAAAGGTAAAAGCTAAGGGAATGGAATTCATATACATGTAGTTCAATAATTAATTACGTTGCTTTTTTTGCTTCTAGCCTATGTTTTTGGATTTGTAAATTTTTTTTCAAAGTTTATGGTTATCAGAAACTTATCATACCATTTTCGGAACAAAACCTTTGAATGATAACCCCCCCCCCCCCCCCCCCAAAAGTCTTATCATAAATTTATGCTCCTCAATGAAGAAGGATATGAAGATCATGAACAGTATTTAATATCAAAGTCCATAAAACAATACAAAATGGGAGCAGACCAAACACACCTCCTAAACATCAGAGGTTGGATTAGGTGTCATGGAGGAGTGAGCATCACTTGCCGACCGGTCACATCCGCCGTGTGCTCCTTGTCATGATGGGGAAATAACGGAAAAATCTGTCGTTAATTCAGTACATAAATAATGGACTAACAATTAATACGAAAAGCGTCAGTCAGTATTTCACTCAATGAAAAATTGTATTTGCTGACAAGGTATTTGTATCGACCATAGAACTTACGAAATGATTACTTTAAACGAGACTGCTGATTGTTTCATCAACTTGCTTGTCAATAATTTACCTCGTTTTATAAATTGTTCATACGTAGAGCATGCTCTTGCGTATCGAATCAACTGAGATTTATAAACTCAGTATGCAGGTGATGAAGGTGTATATTGCTGCATAAGTAAGGGAAGTTGATGATAGAAAAGTTTAAAAGGTCATCAAGTTTATCATATAGCTTGGTTGGTAAATTACCATTAACCTTTTTTTCAAGTAAAATATCCAAATATGAAACAGATGTGTCAGACGCTGTAGTATCTTTCATCTCAAGCTAACCAGGATATATCGTATCGACGTAGGAATATAAATTGCCATCGTTAATTGACACTACGTCGTCGATATATCTAAATGTTGAGTTGAAGGCCACAGCAGGTGTTTTCTTCTTTTGACGTATAAAATTTTGAACAAATATAGATTCATATGAATACAAAAATAGGTCTGCTAAGAACAGAGCGCAGTTGGTACCCATGGGCATTCCAATAGATTGTTGGAAGACCGGTCTCCAAAACCACATAGATATTGTCAATCAGAAACTCAAGCATCTTTTTGATGTCAACTTCAGAGTACTTGTGTGTGCAATCAGAATGTGTTTTAACAAAATAATTTTGCAAATGACCAATGACCAGGTAAGTAAATTTATGAGTTCCATTTTTATTGAAAAAGCAGCTGTCAATGATATGAAAAATCCTGGACTTTAATTTATCACGTGGTATGGTTGTGTATAAACTTGAAAAGTCTTAAGTTTTTAAGCTGTTGATTTTGGAAAAATCTTGTGATTTCAAATTGTCCAAAAGTTCTTTAGAATTTTTGAGTATCCACATCTGATTCACAATACTTCTTGAACATATTGTTATACAGTACTCTTGAAGTTTTTCAATGGGATTCTGCAAGCCAAAAATAAATCCATACCAGATACATTGATTGTGATGCTACTATTAAGATATGCAATCAAATATATGTTGGAAAGGATTAGGGTACATAAAAAAAACCACTTACATTTGCAAGTATGAAAAAAAAATCAGGAGACACAGATATAAGGTTTTATGGTATAAAAAAGCAGGGGGTCAAATTTCTATGGGGGTCATTTTTCAACGTGTGTGGAGTCGTAGAATTAATGGTCTGGAATGTTTTTCTACAGTCGAAAAATGACCCTACTTGTCGTAGAATATTGACCTGGGGTCATTTTTCTACGTAGAAAAATGACCCCCTGGTCAATATACTACGGGGGTCACTTTTCGTCGTTACACCGGAACAAAAATGGACGTCTAAAGCCATCAGTTGTGGAATCAGGTGCAATAAAGAATTTATCGCTCTTCTTTGAACAGTCAAATCCGCCAAGACCTATAAGCTAGCTGGAAATTACTACACATCCTGAATTCCGTTATAGTACTATGGCAGGAGTATATGAAAAGCAAGGCACAGCAAATAGTATGACTGATTGCTTACTTGATTATTTTTCTTTTCCGAAATCGGCAATATTTCAGTCATACTTACATGTAGCAGAAAATAGTGTTAAAGACGCATCGAAACTTGCGAGAAAATAATTACAAGACAGCTTTTTGAGTATTTTTACAGTAAAGAACAAGGTACAAGGTACAGTTTCAGCATAAATTTAGCCCTGTATTTTTCTAAAATATGAAAGGGATCTTAGAAATTAAAATTCCTTCTTTCCGAATCATAGGAAATCCATGCAGTAAGAATACACAAATTATTTTTTCTCATATAACATTCTAAATGCTAACTTGTGCATTTTCCCGTTTTTTTCTTTAAAAATTACAGAAGACATCAATTTTCAATGGAATTTTCTTCCAGTCTGAGAAAACATACATCACGGACAAAGCTTTTAAGATGTGTGATTATTCGAAGTAGTTTACATAATATAAGGAAAAACTGTAGTTGACGACGGAGCCTCACATTATTTCCGGAAAATAAGCATAGAAATGAGTCATTCTGAGGCTTTTCTGCATCAAACTTAGAAATGTACTAAATTGAAGGCATCATATTTCCAGAATTGCCCTTCATCTTGCCATATTCTTAAATGATTTTTTCATATTCATCTACTCAACTCGTTTTTGGGGGGCATAATAAAGCCCAAACCGTACCTTCTTCTTACAGAATGCTTAACAGAAAAAGTTTTTCTCTTGGTAATATTATTTTTTAAAAGTATCAAAAGCCATTTCAAATACTAGTATTGTGTTCATTTGTTACTCATATGCTGAAATTTTATCCAAGACTTTTAGACGTGAAAGTAGCTCATAGAACACAATTCTTCAAAATAACATTTCAGTGTTTAAAATATTAAACATCGCAGTCAACCAAGATAAATTAGACATACCCTATCTCTACTGTTTTCCGAAACTATGTGAAAAATCCTTAAATATAGATACATAGCAGGATAAGCAATTGCCTTAAAAGCCCTATCTTAACCCCTTTAAATTGAACTTATGTGAAAATGAAACTTCTGACCTTCTGTTATGAAGAATATTACAGAGCGAAACCAAGTCAACTGAACGAGATTTTTGATTAATTAAAAGAAAAAAAAAATAACAGCGGTATTGAAAGTGAAAAAAGTCATTTATTCAATAAAACGACGGAAAGCAACACATAGTTATGTCCGATTATTTCCTGCCGGTGGCCGTAGACCGGTGGTGATCGGTGGTTATCCGTGGTGTGAGCAATGCCCCAACATCGGTCCACATTGGCCTAGTACTCATCAAAGTATCAGTTACATTATCCAGCCATGGGTATACCGTGGGCAACCAATGCGTTTTTTGATAAAAATGGCGTGGTTGCGGAACGGACTTACAAAGGCCCGGAGATGTATTGCTAATCATAAAACGAGGGTAATCGGCCGATGTATGTGTATATTACATCGTTCATACATTGGTGAACATCGTGTCTACGTTGGTAGACTATGGAGCAATGTTTGGTTGAACATCGACCAATGAACGGTCGATGTCTGTTGCCCACCACTCAACCCCTCGATAACCTCAGATTCAAAGGAAACTTAACGATGCTGGGTCATACATCGGTCAATCCTTGAAAGATGTGTTAATGATGGGTTGCCGATGAGGAGCGAGTTGGGACATCGGTTGTGACATCGCCGATTTTTAACTACAAATTATTTTCTATCGATGACCCCAACCGATTCGCCAAATGGCCTAAGTCACCGTCCCATTACTTATATGTGTCCGGCCTGCAACCATGCAACTTTTATCAAAAAACGCATCGGTTTCTCATCGTTTCCCGTTATTTCCGACCATGACAAGGAGCACAAGGTGGTGTGACCGGTCGGCAGGGAATGCCAATTCATCAATTGCAACTGATCCCGTGTTTGCTCTGCTCCTATTTTGTATTGTTTTATAGACTTTTGTTCTTAAATACTGTTCGTTATCGCCCAATGTTTCATGTTTTAACAAATATTTGAATTCGTTAAAACAAATTATTCTAAAATTATCTGAAAACATTATTACATGTACTGATGATAAAAAAAATCTAACAAATTCAAACTTCGATCTTTAAAAAAATTAAAATTTCCTTTATATCGTGGTTAAAAAAACGACAGGTCCTAATTGGCTCTTGTAATTGAATGGAAGGGCTTTACGATAACCTAGAAACCTAGTCATGTGTATCCCAATCTAGGTTTTAGACGGTCCTTAGTATGTTTGTAAACATGGCCTACATCAAAACATATGAAAGGTATGCATAAATTTACGCAGTAACTATAATAATGCATTGTCAAGCTGTTCGAATTTTACCTTTTGTTTTATATAATTTTATAAAAATGAAATCAAAGGTTACATATTTAAGGTTATGAATGATTAATCATACATATTTTATATTACTTTCATTTTTTAGATTAAAGTTTGTAATAAACATCAGGAAATGAAATGCCTACCTATTTTATAGCTAAGTTGTTACAGATACTCATTTTATATGTAAATGTAAGTATCGCTCATGACATAATTAACTACATTCAATCTAAGAACTAAATTTTCGTCGTGTTGACAAAAAGAAAAGCAAAGTATAACAAATAAAAAAAATTATACATTTTAAAATCATTTTTTTTTTTTTTTTTTTAAATTTTTATCCATTTTGTTTTTCATTTGATATTTCTTTATTCACGTTTCACATACTAGTAACCCAAGAACTGAACCTTTTAATACATCGGAAAATTCTCGTCTTTACATTACTTTTTACATCGCTTTTATATGGAAGACCCGTAGTGCTTACCTAGATACACGTGCATTTTAACATCATACGTATAACCATTTGATTATACTTTGGATGTTAGTTGCAATTAATTTATCGTTCATAAACTTAGATCCAATACTGATGCAGACTCATTGACACTTATTTAAACTCGGAATTTCTGATGACATGTAAATATTGGTGAATATCAAAGGACAAGATAGGGTAAGACCTGTTTTTGGCCCCTGATTTTGGGTGTCTTTCAGATTGATGCAACAGTTTATCCATAGAGATATGTTGTCATCTCTGACACAAAATGAGCATTAGTCCTTAGTTTTGAAATACAAAGTGTTCACAGAGAAGGCAGAAAATAGGTCAATTTTTGAATTTTTCATTTTCATGCAAATCTTCATTGATTTTACAGCACATTTTGTTTCAGAAAACATAGAACACTGGCTTGTCTATCTACCAAATTTATATATTTAATCAACTAGTATCAGATGCAGTTAATGTGTAAAAACTCAGATAGGAAAGGTTGTGCTCTATGTTTTCTGAAGAGAAAAATGTCTCAAATGTGATGAAATTCTACGAGAATTGACAAAATTCGATACTACTTCTGAACCCTCTAGTGGCTTCTATGTAAGCTTTGAATCCGAATTACCAGTAGTGCTCGGTTTAAAGCAGGCATCATTTTAAGTTCTTAACTAGAAAGTATCACAACTTTACCAGTATTCTGATTTTTACGTCAAATAAGGGGCCAGATTTGGCCATTTCCCTACATGTAACGTGTACTTAACTATTAAGTATATTTATAATCCCTATATAATCTATACAAACGCCAACAGTTCATAACACTACACATTCACCGGATTTTAGACCGTATTCACCGGAGGGTCAGTGTGCTTGCAACGGCATTGTGAGGTCACAATTAAAACCTTAAACAATGTTGTAAACATTGGTGGCAACGGCTGCAGCCAGCTATATACATGTTGATTATGAACAGAAATTTAAAAATGTTAGATAAACCTATCGTGAGATTTTTTAAACATTTGGACGTCTTACACATAACGAAACTTAGAAAGGAAAGCAAGAAGGTTAGAAAACTGTAATCTAGAGACATTCTTTTTTATTTCAACGACGGAAGTTTGCAAATGAAAATGGTGTCGTCATGCAGCCTTTAATGTCTTATTGATTCAAATCCGAACTACATCGGTCAATTTTCTGGTGAATAACAAACCATATCCAACACCAAAAGAATACGTAATTGTATAACATTCCCTATTTAAGGAATGCATGAAAATACTCGACACACTTGGCTGGAGTTAAAATAAAGTTCATAACATGGTCGTTTGAACTGGAGCCGTGAGGACCCTAGAAACCTTTGTTTTAGCTTGTCAAAAGATCTTTTTTCTGTGATTACAGCCCCCCCCCCCCCCCCCCCCCCGGATGAAAATAACGAACAGCGATCAATAAAAAAAATCTATAAGAAATACAAAACTACGGAGAGCGCGCATAAATAAAAACCTAATAGAAATTCCATAGATGGAAACAGGTGACAAGGAGGAGTAAGCATCCATTGTCCACTTGTCGCATCCGTTGTAGCTGTAAGCAAAATGTTGTGATCAGGTAGAAAAAAACATTCTTTAGTCAAATTTAGTATAAAAAGAAATGCATAACAGTCTGTATGAAAAGTCAGTCAAAGTACGACTTATTATACGTTTTATTTGTCAACAGATAATCATAACGACCATAGTATTCACGAAATACTTACTTTTAAAAAACACGGTTGTTGAAATCCTGTAATATCAACTTATCTATAAGTAGCTCGCCTCAGTTTAAAAATTGATCGTACGTAGAACAGCGTCTTGAGTATCGAAAAAGTAAAAAATAAACATCATACCCATGAATAACAGTATATTTCTACACAGATAAGGAAAATTGAACTTTGAAAAGATGAAATAATCTCATTTGTGATACACTTTAATTTTTAGCTGGCTTTTATTTTCTATAGCCATGAAGCATTCAAATATGAAAAAAAAATGTGGCAGACTCTGTGTTTTTTATTTCAAGTTTGCTCAGATATATTGATTCGACATAATTATATGAATTGAGGTAATATAGATTATTGTTAATTGATTTATGCATCTTCATTTTATCAAAATGTGGAGTTGAAGGCCACAGCAAACGTTTCTTTTTGTCATGAACATGTAAAAGTTTTTGTATAACTTGTATAATCTTGGTTTGTAATAAAAATAGATGCAGCAAATAAAGCAGAGTGCCGATCGGAATGCCAACAATTTATTGGAAGACATTGCCTCCAAAGAATACATATATACGTCGTTAATTAGGAACTCAGCTATGCGTTTATTATCACGTTTAGAGTACTTGTGTGTAGAATAGGAGTGGATTTTAACAAAGAATTTTGTTGCTGATCAATCAGACATTTCCTTCGCCAATTTTGATTGAAGAAACATTCAGTTGTAATTTAAAAAAAAGCCTAGTTTTAATATATTTTGTTAGGAATCGTTGTTCCAACAACCTGTTGGAAATTCAATTGGTACCAATTGCGCCACGTTATTAGCAGGCCTATTTTTTAATTCATATAAGCAGACATTTTTTTTTGTAATCATATACAATGTAAAACAGAATTTGTGCAAAATCTTATACGTGAAAAGAAGGAAACACCTGCTGTGGACTTTATATCGACATTTAGATACAGTAAATCGACGATATTTTCTAGATAAATTATAGTTAATACTGTAACCATTCTTATGTCGATACAATATATCCCGGTGAGCTTGAGATTAAAGATACAATAGAGTCTAATCATGACACATCAATTTTATATTTGAATATTTTAGTTAAAAAAGACGTTAATGGTAATCTAGCAAAAAACTCTTTATTAAACGTGATGAATTTATAACTCTTCAATCGTCAACTTCCCATGTACTTATGCATCAATATACCTCTCCCTACATCTCCTGAATACAGAATTAATATCTTCAGCTGATTCGACAGACAAATGCATGCTCTATGTCAGTACGATTTCTAAAACGATGTAAATTATTGACAAACAAGTGGATGAAACAGAAATATCAGCAGACTCGTTTAAAGTCATCATTTCGTAAGTTATATGGTCAATACAATGACCTTGTCAGCAAATACAATTTGTCTTTGAGTCAAATACTGACTGACGTTTTTCATACTAATTGTTAGTCCATTATTTAAACACTGAATTGACGATGGATTTTCCCGTTAATTCCCGGTCATAACAAGGAGCACAAGGTGGATATGACTGATCGGCAGGGATGCTCCTTCCTCCCTTGCAACTGATCCCACCTCTGATGTTTTGAAGGTCCGCATTTGCTCTGCTCTTATTTTGTATTGTTTAATGGACTTTGGATCTTGAATACTGTTCGTTATCGCCATCTATTTAATAGTATAAATAGTGGAAAATTTTATCCTTTTCTAAAGTTTAATCACACCCACATGAGTCGCAACAAATAATTTATAACAAATGTCACAAAAAATAAGTCAGTTTCCTTTTAAAGTTTAGGTAACATTCAATCTGACGGAAGGTTCGACTACCGGTAATGCAAACAAAAGTAATGCATCGGACATAAAAGTTGTCATTTGGTTCATTAAATATGGTCACGACAACTGTTTTGTGGGCAAATTTATGTCCTGTTCACACTCCGAGTTTAATTCACAGTGAATTAATGCAAAGTAAACTATTGCGAATCAAACAAATACGAATTAAATTGCGTTCACACGACAGATAATGCAAAGTTAACTAATGCGAATTAAAATTTTACTTCTAAGGCCAGGCGTCACTAAGGCTATTATGACGTCATTTGCAAATCACGTCACCTTATGCAGAAGCGAATGCATTTGACATAATGTCAAAGAGTCTGTACACACATATTAGTGATTAACACTATTTTCCTTTGATTTTCACTCAACAATAGTTGTACAACAGTAGTACTTAAAGCTGATCACCGACATGTGGCAATTGACTTAAATTTGTCATTAAGCATACCTCTAAATTTAATTATACCCCCCGCTTGAAAAGCGGGAGGTATATAGAACTGTTATTCTGTCCGTCTGTACGTCTGTCCGTCCGTCCGTCTGTTACGCTTTGGGTACCCATCGTACCGCAACTCCTCTCATGCCACTGAATGAAATTTGATGCAACTTCCACAGAATCTTTATTACATATTGCATTGTGCACCTCCTATTTACTTTTTGATCCGACACATATTTTGGGTTTCCCGGCCACAGGAAAACATGGACTTTTTCACCAGTTATAACCATATGGGAGGCGGGGGGTATCATTTAGTGAGCTCATCGCTCACAGCACCTCTAGTTCAAATTAGATTCGCTTAGCGTTCCGACGGAGCTAATATGAAGTTATTTAATGCGCAATAAATTACTAGTAATTCGAATTAAACTTTTTCGCATTAAACTCCCCGTGTGAACGCGGTCTAAATTTAATTCGCTGTAACTTGCGTTTAATTCGAATTAAACTCTCCGTGTGAACAAGGCATACGTACTTTTCTTTTTATTTTACCATTTATGTTATATTGGTTGATAAAGAAAGAATTCAGCATTTTCTATGTTCATGTAGAGTGTGAATATTTGTTTTGATTTTAAAACCTGTTTCAAGATATTTACAAGGATACAGTATTTCATTATAAGGCTACGCTGTGCTAGCACATTCTTTGATGTATATTCTTTTTAAACCCAAGAATAACTAGTGCTAATTGTAACGGGGACCGTTACAGATGTTCCCCAAACGCTCCCCAACTCATTTTTGGTGCCATATTCCATGTAAAGCTTCATTAAATAAGACAAACTCTGTGCATTTTGACTTTAACAACGTTTTCTCAAGAAGAATACCAATTATATTTAAATTTTAGCATTGCACCCGTGCGCATGTGAATGCATGTTTGTTATTATCATATCATCTTGTCTACACGATCTACATATTTTAATATACTATATTAAAGCATTCAGTCAAAAAGTATGAAAAATCACTCTTTAAAGTGTATTTTTCATTTCACTCGTTCCAAATGCACGCAAGTGCGTGCACGTGCATGATGACCATACCTTCTTGTAGGAGTCCCTTACATCTATCTATATTTTAAATCCCATCCTGTTTGGTTGAAAAACAAGGGAGTTATAGCCATTTCAAGTTTAAGCCAATCAGATTGCAGCACACGTGCATGCGCGTGATTTCCTGATTTTTTTTCTATATCATATTGTAGGATATCCTAATGAATGACAATGTTTTAAATTTCAAAGCATTTCGTCAAAAAACAAAATAGATATAGCCATTTAAAGTTTCAGCCAATCAGATTGCAGCACGCGGGCATGCGCATGCTTTGATGAAATTCTTATATATCATGCTGTAGATCTTCATAATGTAGGTCTATGTTCAAAATTTCAAAAAATTATGACAAGAAACAAGAAAGATATTGAGACTTTAGTTTCAGCCAATCAGAGCGAAGCACACGTGC
>NW_026925620.1:0-5000 GCF_032062105.1 Saccostrea cuccullata
GCTTTATGTCGAAAATACAGTATGAAGTATATACTTACAGCTCAAACTAATAAAAAATAACTATCTTGAATAAAACGAGTCATCACAAATCTAAAGATTTTTATCCAAGAGATATTTTGGATTTCTTAACGCAACAAAAAAACAACTTAAAAGAAATCCTCTACATATGCTAAGTATACGTGTAGTAGTTAAAATAAAAAAAGACAAATCAAATGTATAATCAACATGTAATAAAAACACAAAAATATGTATGTATACTTTATAATCTGAATATAGCACTGATAAAATCAGGACAAAACATGTACTGATTAATAAATATCGAAAAAGGTAAAACAAGAAAACAACTAGGGCTAATTGTAACGGGGACCGTTACAGATGTTCCCCAAACGCTCCCCAACTCCCTTTTGGTGCCATATTTCCTTAAGCTCTATTAAATGAGACATACTTTGTGCAATTAAGACTTAAACAACGTTTTCCCAGAAGACTACAAAATATATTTAAATTTTAGCACGACATGCGAGCTTATGTGAATGCATGTGGGTAATGATCATATCATCTTTTCTACACTATGTATATATATTCAAAGAGACTTAATATCAAAGCATTTAATCCAGAAGTATTAAAAAATACACTTATTCAAGCATATTTTAATTTTACTCATTTCACGTGCACACACGTGCAAGCATGTGCATGATGACCATACCTTCTTGTAGGGGTCCATTTTGTCTATCAATATTCTAAATACCATCCTATTTCGTTGAAAACCAAGGGAGTTATAACCATTTAAAGTTTAAGCCAATCAGATTTCAGCGCACGTGCATGCGTGTGATTTAATGACAATTGTTATATAATATCATATTGTAGGACATCCTATTGTATGCTTATGTTTTAAATTTCAAAGCATTTCGTCAAAATTTTACAAATAAATTGCGTTTTTTGTTTCATCCAATCACAGCAAAGCACACGTGCACGCACGTGCATGACGACCACACCATCTTCTCGGAGTCTATTATGTCTGTCTATGTTCTAAATCCCATCCTGTTTGGTTGAAAAACAAGGGAGTTATAGCCATGTAAAGTTTAAGCCAATCAGATTGCAGCGCACGTGCATGCGCATGTTTTCACGACAACTGTTATATATCATATTGTAGTACATCCTAATGCATGGCTATGTTTTAAATTTCAAAGCATTTCGTCAAAAATTAAAAAAGATATTGCGATTTTTGTTTCAGCCAATTGCAGCAAAGCACACGTGCAAGCACGTGCATGCATGTGCATGACAATTACACCACCTTGTAGGAGTCCATTATGTCTGTCTATGTTCTAAATCCCATACTGTTTGGTTGAAAAACAAAGGAGTTACAGCCATTTAAAGTTTAAGCCAATCAGATTGCAGTGCACGTGCATGCGCGTGTTTACATGACAATTGTTATATATCATATTGTAGTACATCCTAAAGTATGCCTATGTTTTAAATTTCATAGCATTACGTCAAAAAACAGAAAAGATATTGAGCTTTTTGTTTCAGCCAATCAGAGCGAAGCGCACGTGCATGCGCGTGAGTTCGTGCTAATTTGACAGTGTCACATTATCTACAGTATTAATATAAGTGTCACATTATCTACAGTATTAATATATCTTTATATGATGAGTTTCAAATCATTTCATCAAAAAATGTAAAAGTAATAGCTATATCAAGTACATCAGTCAATTTACTCATTTCACGCGCACGCACGTGCATGCGTATGCGCGCAAAATGACCTTTGTTCCGCACACCTACACTACACACCTATTAACCCTAAAAAGGTTTTAGCTCAGTTGGGTGAACAGTTTCTGAGAACACTCGCGGACAAAAAAAGTACCGGAGAAGAAATAAGAAAAAAAAAATAATAATAATAACTAGTGCTAATTGTAACGGGAACCGTTACAGATGTTCCCCAAACGCTCCCAAGCTCCCTTCTCGTGCCATATTCCCTGTAAGTTTCATTAAAGAAGGCAAAATCTATGCATTTAAGACGTAAACAACGTTTTTCCAAAAGTATACCAAGTATTTCAAATTTAAGCAATGCAGGCGTGTGCATGTGATTGCATGAGCGTAATGACGATATCATCTTGTCTACACTATTTTACTCACGTGCATGATGACCATACCTTCTTGTAGGAGTCTATTATGTCTGTCTATGTTCTTAATCCCATCCTGTTTGGTTGAAAAACAAGGGAGTTATAGCCATTTAAAGTTTAAGCCAATCAGATTGCAGCGCACATGCATGCGCGTATTTTCATGACAATTATTATATATCATATTGTAGGACATCTTAAAGTATGCTTATGTTTTAAATTTCAAAGCATTTTGTAAAAAAACAGAAAAGATATTGAGATTTTTGTTTCAGCCAATCAGAGCAAAGCGCACGTGCACGCACATGCATGCATGTGAATGGTGACCATACCATCCTGTAGGAGTCCTTTATGTCTATCTATGTTGTAAATCCCATGCTGTTTGGTTGAAAACCAAGGGAGTTATACTCATTTAAAGTTTCAGCCAATCAGATTGCAGCGCATGCGCATGCGCGTGATTTCATTAAAAATTTTATATATCATATTGTAGTACATCCTAATGCATGTCTATGTTATAAATTTCAAAGCATTTCATCATAAAACAAAAAAGATATTGAGATTTCTGTTTCAGCCAATCAGAGCAAAGTGCACGTGCATGCGCGTGAGTTCATGCAAATTTGACCATGTCATCTTATCTACACAACTTATATATCTTTATATAATGAGTTTCAAAACATTTTATCAAAAAATATAAAAGTTACAACCATATTAAATATATCAGTCATTTTACTCATTGCACGCGCCCGCACGTGCATGCGAATGCGCGCAAAATGACCTTCGTTCGGCACATCTACACAACATGCCTACTAACCCTAAAAAGGTTTTAACTTAGTTTGGTGAACAGTTTCTGAGAACACTTCCGGACAAAAAAAGTACCGGAGAAGAAATAAGAAGAAAAAAGAACTAGTGCTAATTGTAACGGGGACCGTTACAGATGTTCCCCAAACGCTCCCCAACTCCCTTTTGGTGCCATATCCCCTGTAAGCTTCATTAGATAAGACAAACTCTATGCATTTGAGACTTTAACAACGTTTACCCAGAAGTGTACCAAGTTCATTCAAATTTTAGCATTGCACGTGTGCGCATGTGAATGCATGTGCGTAATGACCATATCATATTGTCTACACAATCTATATATTTAAATATACTAAATATTAAAGTATTTAATCCAAAAGTATTAAAAAATACGCTCATTCAAGTGTATTTTTAATTTTACTCATTTCACGTGCACGCACGTGCATACATGTGCATGGTGACCATACCTTCTTGTAGAGGTCCATTTTATCTATTATGTTCCAAACCCCATCCTGTTTGGTTGAAAAACAAGGGAGTTATAGCCATTTAAAGTTTAAGCCAATCAGATTGCAGTGCACGTGCATGCACGTGTTTTCATGATAATTGCTATATATCACGTTGTAGGATATTATAATGTTTGGCTATGATAAAAATTTCAAAGGATTTCGTCAAAAAACAAGAAAGATATTGAGACTTTAGTTTCAGCCAATCAGAGCGAAGCGCACGTGCATGCGCGTGAGATCTTGCTATTTTGACCATGTCATAATGTCTATGCTACTAATATATCCTTATATTATGAGTTTCAAAGCATTTCATCAAAAATGTGAAAAGTTACGCCTATATCAATTAAATAGGTCATTTCACGTGTTGCACGTGCACGCTCTTGCAAGCACGTGCGCGCAAAATGACCTTCGTTCCGCAAATCTACATAACATGCCTACTGACCCTAAAAAGGTTTTACCTAAGTCGGATGTGTAGTTTCAAGATCACTCCCGGACAAAAAAGTACCCAGGAAGAAGAAAAATAATAATAACTAGATGAGATCTCGTTGCGAGCAACGAGTAGGTCTTCCGTTGAATTTCTAGATAAGATGAGATGTGATTTTGACTGAGATTTTTGTTTAAAGAGAATGACATTGAGTTTTCCCTAGTTAAAGTTAAAGTTTCTCATTTTTATCACGATATTCTGAACATCATTTGTTTGATAAGGCTTAGGAAAATACTCCCCCTTTTCGAGACATAAAGCATAAAAAATATAGCATTTAGGTCCCTTGTGACCCCTAATTACGTAACTTATGATCAAAATATTATCATATATTGTTGCAATTCGTTAAGATGAATACTTTTACCCAAGTAGTTTATAACAAAATATTGATCATAAGAGAGTTATAGATAAAAGAATATTGGCCCCTCTGAGCCCTTTTTTCTTGATATCAAATGAAAGGTCTTGTGATTTTGAAGATTTTTTGTTCAACACTTATTCAGAGATTTCTTTTCGTTGTGGAGATATGCTCAATTGAAATATTTAGGGGCCACTCCTACTAGTCCTTAAAGGGGCCGTTTTACAAAAATTCAAAGTATGCATATTGTTTAGAACATTATTCTGACCATCTTTTGTTCAATATCCCTTATCAAAATATTCCCCCTTTTCGAGATATAAAGCGTCAAGGATTTGACATTCTGGCCCCTTCTAACCCCTCATTACGTAACATTTGATCAAAATTATATCATATATTGTTGCAAATCGTTAAGATGAATACTTTTGCTTCAGTAATGTATAACAAAATATTGATCATTAGAGAGTTATAGATAAAAGACTTTTGGCCCCTCTGAGCCCCTTCTTGAAGGGGTCAGCCCCTTTTTCTTGAAATCAAATGAAAAGTCTCGTGATTTGGAAGATTTTTTGTTCAACACTTATTCAGGTATTTTTTTTCGTTGTGTAAATATGCTTAATTGAAATATTTAGGGGCCACTCCTACTTGTCCTTAAAGGGGCCGTTTTACAAAAATTCAAAGTATGCATATTGTTTAGAACATTATTCTGACCATCTTTTGTTCAATAATGCTTATCAAAATATTTCCCCTTTTCGAGA
>NW_026925620.1:10000-25828 GCF_032062105.1 Saccostrea cuccullata
CCCGTACTGGAAAAGACTTTCATTTTTATCATCACTAAAACAATGGTCCATTAGCTAAGCTTGGACAACCATCGAGTCGTATTAATCCTTTCCGTTGGAAAGGGAAGACCTTAATTGGGTACATCCCATTTTATTTTTAGAATCGGTAGGAGAAGAAAGTAGTGCAGGAAAAAATTACAAGTTCCTAAATTTGCAGACTTGCATAAAAGAAATTGAGCAGATGTACTGAACTGAGCCTCATACTTGTTAATTGGCAGTATCTTTCCTATCATAAAAGCTTGGGAAATGTAATCTATGAAGAAGATCAGCCGAATTATTTTGTGTATAGTAATGCCAGTGAGAACTCTGAAATTTCCCTCTTTCACTTTCATTTTAGAGGTTCTACCGAAAAACGAATCTGACATGCCACCATCAATTCGAGTATTTCTGCATTGCAGAGAGCTGATGTATGTTATGAGATGATAAATCATGTGTAAACTTTCTCAGTTTAGCGGAATCATGAACATTTTCGGCGAGATGAATGTTTTGTATACAGTGGTGATCAAGGCTTCGCGAACCTTCAGGAGCGGATCAAAAGATTTTTGAATGAATAAAAACTATGAAAATGACGTACCAATTTTTTAATTTATACTTGCACTATCTAATGAAATGAATAATATACAAGTGATAGATATACAAGAAAACGCGAAATGATAATAAATGCAGCTGACAATCGTTATTTTTTTTTTATATAGATAAAATAAAATATTTATAAATTCAAGAGACAAAACAGGAGGAGAATGAATGATGGCAAAATATCACATGACGGGAACTGAATTTTATGAATGAAGATTTTAAAAAGTTACTTGTAAGTTGTATATGTTATATCTGTGTATTCTACCTGGCTGTGTGCTTCAAAAGGGGGGGGGTCGTCTTGAACATAGTAAATAGCCATAACGTTTGAACGGTAAGTACTAGAGCTTTCGTATTTCAAATATGTAATCCTTGTGAAAAGAACTTTTATTGGATACGACGAACTTTGACCCTTTGACCTGGACCTTGGAGAACACATGTGTACATCTGAATCTTTTTTTCTGTTTCGTTTCTATGGCAACTGTGAGCGACTCATTACAATTATTTTGAAAGTAGAAATCACTTTGACACATTGCAAGGAATAAACATTGAAAGTTTCAAAACGATTGCCTGAGTAGTTATTGAGAAAATCGAAATTAAAGAATTTTAACTCTCACCTGGTTTCCATGGCAATAATCAATTATTTGAAAATTTTAAATGCGTAGTACACAACTACAGATACTAATCCTTAAAATAAGAAAAGTTTCATGACGAGCGTTTAAGGGACCAGAGAGAACACTCTCGGACAAAATTTGTCGCTTTTTACAGGTTTCCATGGCAACGGTAGACATATTGGAACTGAATGACCTCACTGCACAACTACAACCAGTGATCGTCCTTTGAGGAAAGTTTCAGGAAGATTGTCCCAGCCATCTCCGAGAAACAGCCTGGATAAAAAAAACATGCGTACAATATCAATATGTCGTCCCCGACTTCGTTCGGGGCGACATAAATAATAGAAGGGTCTTCCGCTGAAGACGGAAGACCCTAATAACTAGAGCCGAGCTCGTTGCAAAGCAACGAGTAGGTCTTCCGTCCGGTTTTGACCAGAAGTGCCGGAAGTGACGTAAACAAAAGAAAGCAATGAGCTAAGTAGTCTCTAGTGACTTTATAATTTCAATTTTCCATTAAAACCTTCAAAATAAGCTATTTTTGGCTACTTCCAGTTTGACCGGAAGTGACATAGACGGACGGAATGTTAAGATTTAAGCTTCCAGTAACATAAGTAGCCCATAAACCTGTCAAGAACAGCAAAAATATGCAATTTTTGACTACTTCCGGTTTGACCGGAAGTGACGTCGTCGGACGTATTTTTACGACTCCATTAGATAAAGCTTGAAATTTTGAACAACTTTGCTTCTTTGACGTATTACAAATTCTCAATACTTTTTGAGATATTAAGGAAAAACTGTTGGCCCCTTTTGGCCCTTTATTATAGGGGCCAGCCCCTTCTTGTTGATATATTTCGAAAGATCGTGACATTCTCTACAACTTTTGTTCTATATGTCTTTACAAATTGTTAACATGTAAAAAGATATTGCAGAAAAGGTGTTAAAAATTTCTGAGTCCCTGGTAGAACTTTTTTCGAGCCATTGCGAGCGCCGACGTGCGGCGCTTCCGGAAAAAGTGAATGGTGTGTGACAAAAGAGCACACCTTGCTCTATCATCACTGAAAATCTTATGTTTCTTTCTTAAGGCATTTTCGAAAAAAAATGATGGACAATGAGACCCTCTGAAAATCACTAAATCGCGAAAATCTCAAAACCGGAAGTGACGTCATCAAAACAAAAAAATTACTTTCAGCTTTGTTTGATGTTCTATCAGTCCTGAAAGTTTCATGAAAATCTATCCAGCCGTTTTCGAGAAATCGCGTGCACAAAATCGGTAAGAAAAAAAAACAATAATAATAATAACTAGAGCCGAGCTCGTTGCAAAGCAACGAGTAGGTCTTCCGTCCGATTATGACCGTATGTGCCGGAAGTGACGTGAATAAAAGAAAGCAATGAGCTAAGTAGTCTCCAGTGACTTTATAATTTCAATTTTGCATTAAAACCTTCAAAATAAGCTATTTTTGCTACTTCCTGCTACTATATAAGCTACTTCCGGTTTGACCGGAAGTGACGTCGACGGACGGAAAATTAAGATTTAAGCTTCCAGTGACATTTGTTACCCAAAAACCTGTCAAGGACAGCAAAAATATGCAATTTTTGACTACTTCCGGTTTGACCGGAAGTGACGTCGCCGGACCTATTTTGACGACTCCATTAGATAACGCTTGACATTTTGAGTAACTTTGCTTCTTTAACGTATTACAAATTCTCAATACTTTTTGAGATATAAAGGAAAAACTTTCGGCCCCTTTTGGCCCTTTATTATAGGGGCCAGCCCCTTATCGTTGATATTTTTTGGAAGATTGTTATATTCTCTACAACTTTTGTTCTATATGTCTTTACAAATTGTTAACATGTAAAAAGATATTGCAGAAAAGGTGTCAAAAATTTCTAAATCATCGATTGGACTTTTTTTGAGCCATAGCGAGCGCCGACGTGCGGCACTTCCGGAGAAAAAGAGTGGTGTGTGACAAAAGAGCATACGTTGCTCTATCATCGCTGAAAATCTCATGTTTCTATCTTTAGGCATTTTCGAAAAAAATGATGGACAATGAGACCCCCTGAAAATCACTAAATCGCTTAAATCTCAAAACCGGAAGTGACGTCATCAAAACAAAAAAATCACTTTCAGCTTTGTTTGATGTTCTATCAGTTCTGAAAGTTTCATGAAAATCTATCCAGCCGTTCTCGAGAAATCGCGTGCACAAAATCGGTAAGAAAAAAAAACAATAATAATAATAATAAAAATAGTGGAAAAGAAACCTAAGAATAACAAGAAGGTCTTCCGCTGAAGACGGAAGACCTTAACTAGATGTGTTCTTGTTGCTAAAGCAACAAGCGGTCTTCCGACCGACTTTTCGTAAGAGTTCTATGCTGCGTAATCCCAAGAAATAGATTTCAGAACGTATTTTTTTAGGTTACGTTTATTCACAGCAGTCTCTCAACATATCATATATAATATCATGATAATTTCAGGTATTCTTCTAAATATCTCCAAAAATAGCTTTCAAAAATCGGAAAAATAATCCATACGTGTTATAAAAGAAATAAAAGTCATTTGCAACTGAAAAAAGATGTAAACAAAGAAAAAAATTTGAAACGCCTCCAGTGGGATTCGAACCCCCGACAGTGAGACAAAGTTTGGTTCGGTCATATCTTTTCAATAAATGCACGCATCAAGATACTGAACACATATTTGGAATTCTCATTAGACACACTATAAACTATGTAAATACTAAAGAAAAATATTGAAAAACAAAAAAGTTGAAAATTGGGACGTTTTGAATTCACTTCCGTTTGCGACCGGAAGTGCCGACGACGAAAAATAAAGGTCGTTGCCCAGAACGGAGTTCGATGTTCTATCACTTCAGTGAGTTTCACTTTCATATCTTTAACCGTTCTCGAGAAAACTGCTGGACAAAATGCCTTTTAAAAAATACAAAAGTCCCCAAAAATCACGAACGGAAGTGAATTTTGAAAAAATGAAAAACACGTCTGGAGATATTCTCATGATGCATCTTTCTTGAGAAAATCTTTGAAATCTGTCCACGCATAGCTGAGATATCGGCTGTACTATGAAAAAAGAATAATAATAATAATATAAAACAGAAGGAAAACAATAAGGTCTTCCGAAGGAAGTCGGAAGACCTTAATAAAAATAGTGGAAAAGAAACCTAAGAATAACAAGAAGGTCTTCCGCTGAAGACGGAAGACCTTAATAATAATAATAAGAAACAGAGTAAAAACAATATGTTCCCCAACTTCGTTTGGGGAACATAACTAGTGCTAATTGTAACGGGAACCGTTACAGATGTTCCCCAAACGCTCCCCAGCTCCCTTTTGTTGCCATACTCCCTGTAAGCCTCATTAAATAAGACTAATTCTGTGCATTTTTGACTTTAACAACGTTTTCCCAGAAGGATACCAATTATATTCAAATTTTAGCATTGCACCCGTGCACATGTGAATGCATGTGCGTTATGACCATATCATCTTATCTACACTATCTATATATATTTTAATATACTATATATTAAAGCATTCAGTCTAAAATTATTTTAAAAAAACATTCATTCAAGTGTATTTTTAATTTCACTCGTTCAAATGCACGCACGTACTTGCACGTGCATAATGACCATACCTCCTTGTAGGAGTCCCTGATATTTATCTATGTTCTAAATATCATCATGTTTGGTTGGAAAACAAGGGAGTTATTGCAATTTCAAGTTTCAGCCAATCAGATTGCAGCACACGTGCATGTGCGTGTTTTCTTGAAATCTTTTCTATATCATATTGCAGGACATCCTAAAGTATAACTATATTTTAAATTTCAAAGCATTTCGTCAAGAAACAAAGGAGATATAGTCATTTTAAGTTTCAGCCAATCAGATTGCAGCACACGTGCATGCACGTGATTTCATAAAACGTTTTCTATATCTTATTGTAAGATATCATAATTAATGACTATGTTTAAAATTTGAATACATTTCGTCAGAAAACAACAGAGATATTGCGATTTTTGTTTCAGCCAATCAGAGCAAAGCTCACGTGCATGCGCGTGAGGTCGTGCTAATTTGACAGTGTCACGATATTGACACTTTTAATATATCTTTATGAAATGAGTTTCAAAGCATTTCATCAAAAAATGTAAAAGTTATAGCTATATAAATTATATCAGTCATTTCACTCACTTCACGTGCACGCACATGCATGCGTATGCGCGCAAAATGACCTTCGTTCCGCACACCTACACTACACACCTATTAACCCTAAAAAGGTTTTAGCTCAGTTGGGTGAACAGTTTCTGAGAACACTCGCGGACAAAAAAAGTCCGGAGAAGAAATAAGAAGAAAAAAGAATAACTAGGGCTAATTGTAACGGGAACCGTTACAGATGTTCCCCAAACGCTCCCCAACTCCCTTTTGGTGCCATATTCTCTGTAAGCGCTATTAAATAAGACACACTTTATGCAATTTAGACTTAAACAACGTTTTCCCAGAAGAATACAAAATATATTTAAATTTTAGCATTGCACGCGTGCTCATCCGAATGCATGTGCGTAATAACCATATCATCTTGTCTACACTATTAATATATTTCAATGTACTTAATATTAAATCAATTAATCCAGAAGTATTAAAAAATACACTCATTTAAGCGTATTTTTAATATTACTCATTTCACGTGCACGCACGTGCATGCACGTGCATGAGGACTATACCTTCTTGTAGGAGTCTACTATGTCTGTCTATGTTCTAAATCCCATCCTGTTTGGTTGAAAAACAAGGGAGTTATAGCCATTGATAGTTTTAGCCAATAAGATTGCAGCACACGTGCATGCGCGTGTTTTCACGACAATTGTTATATATCATATTGTAGTACATCCTAAAGTATGCATATATTTTAAGTTTCATAGCATTTCGTCAAAAAACAAAAAAAAATATTGAGATTTTTGTTTCAGCCAATCAGGACGAAGCGCACGTGCACGTACGTGCATGACGACCATACCTTCTTGTAGGAGATCATTATATCTGTCTATGTTCTAAATCCCATCCTGTTTGGGCGAAAAACAAGGGAGTTATAGCCATTTAAAGTTTAAGCCAATCAGATTGCAGCGCACGTGCATGAGCGTGTTTTCATGACAATTTTTATATATCATATTGTAGAACATCCTAAAGTACATGTATGCCTATATTTTAAATTTCATATTATTTCGTCAAAAAACAGAAAAGATATTGAGATTTTTGTTTCAGCCAATCAGAGCGAAGCGCACGTGCATGCGCGTGAGTTCGTGCTAATTTGACAGTGTCATATTATCTACACTATTAATATATCTTTATATTAATGAGTTTCAAATCATTCAATCAAAAAATGTAAAAGTTATAGCTATATTAAGTATATCGGTCATTTCACTCATATCACGCGCACGCACGTGCATGCGTATGCGCGCAAAATGACCTTCGTTCCGCACACCTACACTACACACCTATTAACCCTAAAAAGGTTTTAGCTTAGTTGGGTGAACAGTTTCTGAGAACACTCGCGGACAAAAAAGTACCGGAGAACAAAGAAGAAAAAAAAGAATAACTAGTGCTAATTGTAACGGGGACCGTTACAGATGTTCCCCAAACGCTCCCCAACACCCTCTTATTGTCATATCCCCTTCTTAAAAGTCCATTACATCTATCTATGTTCTAAAACCCACCCCGTTTGGTTGAAAACCAAGGAAGTGATAGCTGTTTAAAATTTCAGCCAGTCAGATATTGCAGCACACGTACTTGCACGTGTATGCATGTGCATGGTGTCCAAACCTTCTTGTAGATCTCCATTATATAAATTATATAAATTATATAAATTATATATATATATATATATATATATATATATATATATATATATATATATATATATATATATATATATATATATATATATATATAATGTATAATGTATATTCCAAATCCCAACCTGTTTGGTTGAAAACCAAGGGAGTCATAGCTGTTTAAAGTTTCAGCCAATCAGATTGCAGCAGTCGTACACGCACGTGTATGCATATGCATGGTGACCAAACCTTCTTGTAGAAGTCCATCATATTGTAACGGGGTGGAGGGCGGGCGGTACCTCTCCTACTACTGCTGGGACCGCACTCCCTCACTCTATCTATAGGGGCTGTCTTATCTTTCGTGGCAAGGCTTGCGTTACACAGCTCAACCCGAGCTCAGGAGGGCTAGTATGGAACAGTGGTTAAAAACTCAATACTCTTTAATCTTATTTCACAACACACTAAATTATCTCCCTTTAATCAATGAACTCAGATAATACCCCACTGCCCAAAACCTAAACCTCCTGTTATTAACCCGCGCTCTCTAAGTTACATTAAATTTATAAATACACGAAATCTCTCAGCTTTTATTCTCTATTTGTCAAGCTCGTTACAACCTAGACCTACGGAAGTCACTAAAATTCTTAAATTATCATTACTCAGTTCTTATACTCTTATATCCCACAATTTCCATCTTGTTGGAAAATCACACTTTGATAAAACCTTGTAAATCTCTGTGCTTGAAATGAGACAAAATACAGTTTTACAATTTATTACAAGAATTATCTCTCAATTAAACAATCAACAAACAAATTCTAAGCTCTGTCTCAGTCTGTCTGTGTCACCTATTAGTCCTGACTTACCTAAAACCAACCTCAATACAACTCACAAAACTCTTATTTCTCAGAACTTCCTTCCAGACCTCCTGGATGAAAGTAAAAACCAATAACTAAAACTTAATCCCTTAAACCTAATTAATTCCTAACAAATTTCAAACACCAACAATTCCTGCAAATTTCCTAAGTCTGAATTTCAGTTTAAAACAGTAGCAAAATTTAGAAATACACTAGCTTCCTTAGCTAAATGTATAAAGTACCTAAACAATTTCAAGTAATTCTAAAATTTAACAACAATTTACCAAAAATTCAAACAACCAGCAAATTTTAACCAAGTCCAATTCTCAGCTAAAATTCACTAAAACCTGACCAAAACTTCCTATAAAATTCCACAAATATTCCAAAAGTTCCTAAAATGTCCTTAAAATAACCCTGGCTCTCCTTAAAATAAAACTAAAAAGTCATTATTAACTTTAAATTCAAAACGCCCAACCCATACTAACTCCTTACCCTAAAACACGACTTCTCTAAATGAATCAACCTAGCAGAAGAGCCAAAAATTCCTTGAATCTCTATCTTTTATACAATAACATGACGTAATTGTTGGAAACTGTTGGACTCGTTGGAAAACGTTGGAGAATCTCTCGTGACATTTCCCGTAAGCAGCAAAGTCTATAGAAAAATCTAACAACTACATACAAGACAACTTTTCTGAATGAAAGTAATCTCCGAATACCTTCTTAGATTAAAATAAGTAAATTAATTTCTATTTAAATCAACAAATAACACAATTAACTCCAAAAATCCGAAAACTATCGTAACTTTTATGATCGGGCTCGACCTACACAATTTACGACCGCCAAGTTCGTAAACAAATCTACCAGTCTATAAACTGCCGATAATTAACTGAAAATAAGTTAAACTTCAAGAAAACATGATTTCATCGATAAATCTATGGTTCATCTACTACAGAAGACCAATCAAAGTCCCTGAAACATGAAGTAAGCTAAAATAACACCACAACTTTACTACTGCTATGATCAGCTGATTTCTACGTAACTCAAAACATGTGCACAAACTATTTCAACTCATGTAAATCACTTAAACTTGTCAATAATCACCTATCAATTACATGCAGAGCATAAATCAGTAAATATTCCTGCAATATCAAATAATTATAACACATATTCAAATTCATCTTAACTCTCCTACAATGTCAACAATAATCAGGTTCAATAACTCTGTATAAAACTAATCTGTCAAATCTCTGGACCGTTACAGTACCCTCCTCTCAAAATATTTGTGTCCTCACAAATGACTTATTTCCAGTAAATGTCAAATCTAAACATTAAGGTCAAAGTGTCTACCTTACAATGTACATTACAATCATCAATACATTACAATAATATGACATAACATCTGAAATTAGAACTTTGGTTATAATTTACACATATCAATATTTTAATTTACCGTCCTTTATTCTTTCCTAGAATAGAATATCACTTAGCACAGTTCCATTTAACACAATCACACGCGATTCGAATTCCTGGTACTTCTCATCAAGGCATCGTCCCGTCAAAGATTACCGTCAGATTACGTCTCACCGTCTAGCATCACAGTCAGTCCATCTCTGCATGGCTCATCATCATCACCTCATACCATCATGGTAATCGTCAAAACTGTACAGTATCTACCTTTGTGTACTCCTTCTGCGGGTCCTCTGTGAAGGATGGGGGTCTTGCTCCACCAATGCCCCCTTCTCCTGTCCCCTTCATGGCGAGATTCCTGATGATTCCAATGTTGGTTTCCCACTGCACAGGTAAGGCTGCAGTGATGGTTCCATCGTTGCCACCATGGACAGTGGATTTCACAGATGGCACTAAGTACAGTCTCCTCACTGGCACTGCACCATAGCCGGTATCCTTTCCTTGACTTTGAGGTAACATTAATATGTCAGATCCTAAGTCAGACTTCTTAGTTTTGTCTTCTTCATCTCCCTGGATCATTACGGTTTTCACCTCTTCCTCCGAGGAGATTTTCATGCTAACTTTACTTCTCATAACATCATCATTATTCTCAACAACATTATCTGCCATTGTCACTGGATATCGAGCAACAAACTCTTCCAACGGTTCCTCTATAAAATCCTTTGACACGTCACAACACTCACCCTCTTCTCTATCAACAAGTACTGGTATATCCACAATTACTTCTGATTTGGCGGGAATCTGATTATCTTCCACAGCACAGACTTTCCCCAGTCGGCTGGGTTTATGGTTCTGTATGCAAGGGACGGAACAACCATTCAACAGGATGACACCCTCATGAAGATTAATAATGGCTGGTCCACCTGGACCCTTCATCAGCACATCTAATCCCAATAAAATTTCATCTTCAATTTCAGCAACAACTAACTCTTCCTCAAACTTCAATTCTCCTAACTCAAACTTGAATTTGGCTTTCCCCATCTCCTTCAGAGGTTGGCCATTTACACTGGTTAACATGTAAGACTTCTCTAAGTGGGGTCGTACATCCTCAGGGATCTTCCTGTAGGCTCGGTCTGACAGCACCGTCCGGATAGCTCCCGTGTCGACTGTGAGCATGACCTTCATGCCTTGAATCTTCCCTTTTATGTAGATGCCCTCACTCCTCATGAGTTGTCTTGCAATTTGTGTGATACCTTGATCACCAAGGGTGGTTACTCCTGTTGGTTGTGTTGTCTCCTGCATTTTCCTATGACCGTTATCTTTCCCTTCAGTTTGGGTCACTCCCTGGTCAACAGGAGTGACCCTCTCTAGTTTGACGACATGTGGGTCAAATTTGGAGAGGAACTTTGCATCAAGGTTTCATCTCCACTTCGCTGGATATCGTTGGGTCGTTGTTGATTGGTAGTACTATGAGTACTCTGATGGAATCTACCCTCATTGTTATGAGTTTTCTGTTGATTCCTCTGTGGACAACTCCTGGCAAAGTGTCCGTTTTGGCCACAAGCAAAGCAAATTCCATTATTTACTCTGCTTGTTTGAGGATCTGCATGTCTCCCGGGTGCTGGTAGGTTACCATTGTAAGGCGATCTTACATTGAAGTCATAAGCGGGATTTTCCCTCCTCCCTGGCCATTGGTTAGAATCAGATGATCTCTCTTTAGACTGTGTCTGTAGCTGAGATCTGATCCTTTCATCCACCAACTGATTTACCAGATTTTGAAGATCTCCTTCCTGTATGGTGATAGTCCCTGGAGCACCTGTTTGGGATTTCTGTTGTGTAGACGTCCATCTCGATGACTGCTTTTCCTCTGGCTGAACTGATTTCTTAACAGGTTTCTGCTTGACTGGAGCATTGACCTGTCTTGTGGGTTTCTTTTCCTTCCTGTCACTGTCTTCTGGATTATGGGGATATCTGGTGGTCTCCAGGTAATGTACCACATGATATACAGCATCCTCGATTGTCTCGGGCTCCTTATTCAATTCCACGTAAATCCTTGTCTTCTGGTCTCGAAGTCCTAGGAGGAATCTCCTTAACAAATCCTCCTGTCTGATTGAGATGCCTCTGTTTTTGTAAGCTTTATCATACAAACGTTTAAGCTCAGCAGCATACTCCTCGGCTGATTCACCAGGCTGTTGGTTCCTGCGGGTAAACTGCATTATGTAGAGTTTGGTAGTCTCAACTTCACCAAATCTGCTTTGTAGCTCCTTCAGTAGGCGTTTGTAGTTACTTAGGACTGAGGTGGGTAACTGTCCGTATGCAAACTCCCCAGCTACTCCTTGTAGCCTTGGGAGGATTTCTCGCAGTTTTTCCTCCTGTGTCCAATGCTCAATATGGGCGACAGCCTCAAATCTGTTGTACCAAACTTCCCATTTTTCAGCCGTTCCTGTAAAAGCTGGTAACTTCACATTTGATTTCTGGCCTTTGTAGGTTGGTTGGAAAATTTCACTGGTCCTGACACTGCCATTTGATGACCGTCTCCTGGGTATTGGTTCTATCTCTTCCTCTGAAGATGATGGGGATTGATACTGGTCCCTGGGTGTTAACTGGGTTTTCCTCCTCTGATGTGCCATGCTCCTCGCAAGGCGGTCAGAGGACTTACCATTTTCCAGTTTCTCGGTAGCATAGCCAGTGTTCTGTTGGGCGGTGAATCCAGCAAAGGCTGTCTGGATAGCTGATACAATCTGACTGGTCATTTCCTTCAAGGCTCCTTTTACTGCATTGTAAATACCAGGTGAATTGTCTCCCGCATCGTTGGAAGAATTTCTTGTAGGAGTTGGTTGTTCTGTTAGATCAGCGTTTCCCAGCCTCCTCCGTAATCCAGGTCTTCCAACATGCCTCACTGGTGTAGGCCTTCTCACTTCATGTGGATCTGTCTCTCGCCTAATGCTTGGTAGTGATGGACTGCTTCTCATATGGACTTCAGCTCCAACGTTGATTTGTGGTCTGACAGTATTTGGCATGTCATCTTCCTCAGATGACCCAAATTCATTTGCTGTAGTTTCATAATCTGTTTCTCCTTCAGTGACAGTTAAGGCTTCAATGTTCATCTCATCATCTGTAATCTGCTGTATCTCCTCATGATCAGCTTGACTTCCCTCTCGTCTAGATTTTGTTGAGGCTTGTTGTCTCCTCTTCACCATTTTTGTAGTTAGAGATGTTCGTTTCACTGGATTTGTGGTACCAACACTCCTTGGTTGGAAGTACAAATCCTACCGGCGACGCCAAGTGTAACGGGGTGGAGGGCGGACGGTACCTCTCCTACTACTGCTGGGACCGCACTCCCTCACTCTATCTATAGGGGCTGTCTTATCTTTCGTGGCAAGGCTTGCGTTACACAGCTCAACCCGAGCTCAGGAGGGCTAGTATGGAACAGTGGTTAAAAACTCAATACTCTTTAATCTTATTTCACAACACACTAAATTATCTCCCTTTAATCAATGAACTCAGATAATACCCCACTGCCCAAAACCTAAACCTCCTGTTATTAACCCGCGCTCTCTAAGTTACATTAAATTTATAAATACACGAAATCTCTCAGCTTTTATTCTCTATTTGTCAAGCTCGTTACAACCTAGACCTACGGAAGTCACTAAAATTCTTAAATTATCATTACTCAGTTCTTATACTCTTATATCCCACAATTTCCATCTTGTTGGAAAATCACACTTTGATAAAACCTTGTAAATCTCTGTGCTTGAAATGAGACAAAATACAGTTTTACAATTTATTACAAGAATTATCTCTCAATTAAACAATCAACAAACAAATTCTAAGCTCTGTCTCAGTCTGTCTGTGTCACCTATTAGTCCTGACTTACCTAAAACCAACCTCAATACAACTCACAAAACTCTTATTTCTCAGAACTTCCTTCCAGACCTCCTGGATGAAAGTAAAAACCAATAACTAAAACTTAATCCCTTAAACCTAATTAATTCCTAACAAATTTCAAACACCAACAATTCCTGCAAATTTCCTAAGTCTGAATTTCAGTTTAAAACAGTAGCAAAATTTAGAAATACACTAGCTTCCTTAGCTAAATGTATAAAGTACCTAAACAATTTCAAGTAATTCTAAAATTTAACAACAATTTACCAAAAATTCAAACAACCAGCAAATTTTAACCAAGTCCAATTCTCAGCTAAAATTCACTAAAACCTGACCAAAACTTCCTATAAAATTCCACAAATATTCCAAAAGTTCCTAAAATGTCCTTAAAATAACCCTGGCTCTCCTTAAAATAAAACTAAAAAGTCATTATTAACTTTAAATTCAAAACGCCCAACCCATACTAACTCCTTACCCTAAAACACGACTTCTCTAAATGAATCAACCTAGCAGAAGAGCCAAAAATTCCTTGAATCTCTCTCTTTTATACAATAACATGACGTAATTGTTGGAAACTGTTGGACTCGTTGGAAAACGTTGGAGAATCTCTCGTGACATTTCCCGTAAGCAGCAAAGTCTATAGAAAAATCTAACAACTACATACAAGACAACTTTTCTGAATGAAAGTAATCTCCGAATACCTTCTTAGATTAAAATAAGTAAATTAATTTCTATTTAAATCAACAAATAACACAATTAACTCCAAAAATCCGAAAACTATCGTAACTTTTATGATCGGGCTCGACCTACACAATTTACGACCGCCAAGTTCGTAAACAAATCTACCAGTCTATAAACTGCCGATAATTAACTGAAAATAAGTTAAACTTCAAGAAAACATGATTTCATCGATAAATCTATGGTTCATCTACTACAGAAGACCAATCAAAGTCCCTGAAACATGAAGTAAGCTAAAATAACACCACAACTTTACTACTGCTATGATCAGCTGATTTCTACGTAACTCAAAACATGTGCACAAACCATTTCAACTCATGTAAATCACTTAAACTTGTCAATAATCACTTATCAATTACATGCAGAGCATAAATCAGTAAATATTCCTGCAATATCAAATAATTATAACACATATTCAAATTCATCTTAACTCTCCTACAATGTCAACAATAATCAGGTTCAATAACTCTGTATAAAACTAATCTGTCAAATCTCTGGACCGTTACAATATATATCTTTGTTCCAAATCCCATCCTCTTTGGTTGAAAACTAAGGGAGTTATAGCTATTTAAAATTTCAGCCAATCAGATTGCAGCGCACGTTCATGCACGTGTTTTCCTGATAATTGCTATATATCATGTTGTAGAAAATCCAATTGCATGGCTATGTTCAAAATTTCAAAGGATTTTGTCAAAAAACAAGAAAGATATTGAGACTTCAGTTTCAGCCAATCAGAGCGTAGCACACGTGCATGCGCGTGAGATCTTGCCATATTGACCACATCATCTTGTTTATACTTCTAATATATCCTTACATTATGAGTTTCAAAACATTTCATCAAAAAATAGAAAAGTTACGGCAGTATACATCATATTTGTCATTTCACGTGTCGCACGTGCGCGCTCTTGCAAGCACGTGCGCGCAAAATGACCTTCGTTCAGCAACTCTACATAACATGCCTACTTACCCTAAAAAGGTTTCACCTAAGTCGGATGTATAGTTTACAAGATCACTCATGGACAAAATTTTCCCAGGAATAATAATAATAATAGTAAGAAACAGAGTAAAAACAATATGTTCCCCAACTTCGTTTGGGGAACATAATAATAACTAGTGCTAATTGTAACGGGAACCGTTACAGATGTTCCCCAAACGCTCCCCAACTCCTTTTGGTGCCATATTCCCTGTAAGCTTCATTAAATAAGACAAACTCTGTGCATTTTTGACTTTAACAACGTTTTCTCAGAAGGATACCAATTATATTCAAATTTTAGCATTGCACCCGTGCGCGTGTGCATGCATGTGCGCTATGATTATATCATCTTGTCTACACTATTTACATATCTTAATATACAATATATTGAAGCATTCAGCCCAAAAGTATGAAAAATCACTCTTACAAACGTTTTTTTCATTTCACTCGTTCCAAATGCACGCACGTGCGTGCACGTGCATGATGACCATGCCTTCTTGTAGGAGTCCCTTATATCTATCTATATTCTAAATCCCATCCTGTTTGGTTGGAAAAACAAGGGAGTTATAGCCATTTCAAGTTTAAGCCAATCAGATTGCAGCACACGTGCATGCGCGTGATTTAAAATTTTTCTACATCATATTGTAGTATATTCTAATGCATGACTATGTTTTAAATTTCAAAGCATTTCGTCAAAAAACAAAGGAGATATAGCCATTTAAAGTTTCAGCCAATCAGATTGCAGCACGCGGGCATGCGCATGCTTTCATGAACATTCTTATATATACGCTGTAGATTTTCATAATGTAGGTCTATGTTCAAAATTTCAAAGGATTATGACAAGAAACAAGAAAGATATTGAGACTTTAGTTTCAGCCAATCAGAGCGAAGCGCACGTGCATGCGCGTGAGATCTTACTTTTTTG
>NW_026925621.1:0-42500 GCF_032062105.1 Saccostrea cuccullata
TCTCGAAGATTACGCCAGTCAGTGTTGATTTAGAAAAGGAAGATCTGAACACTTTCTCAGAGTGGAATAAGTGTTGTAGAAATCTATGTTATTTTATTTTAAAGAAGGATATGGAGATAACGAACAGTATTCAATATCAAAGTCCATAAAACATTACAAAATAGGAGCAGAGCAAACATGGATCAGGTGACATGGAGGAATGAGCATCTCCTGCTTACCGATCAAACCCGCCGTGTGCTTCTTGTCATGATCGGGAAATAACGGGAAAAAAATCAGTCGTAAATTCAGTATAGAAATAATGAACTGACAATTAGAAAATGAAAACGTCAGTCAGCATTTGACTCAATGATAAATTTTATTTGCTGACAAGGAATCCATGCAGTCAAAATCTGATGTACGAAAGCCCGGAAGGCTCATTCGAGGTTCAAGTTTCAAAATACGAGATTCGAAATTCGAGTTTCGAAATTCAAGATCCAAACTTACCAACCAAAAGCAGGTCCAACATTTGATTACTCCCCTTTGCTATGATTTTACTATCAAGAAATCGTTGAATATATTTATAACAAATTGGTTATTTGCTAAAATGATAATGCAAGAAAAAAACGATGTATTAAAACGAAATAAAAATAAAATTTGGATTACATTTTGAAAAATACATATATAATTTTATTTTTCTCATTAAACAAAATAGTAAATACGTACTTATTGAATATTATATGGTCTTATCGTTGACTTGCGGAAGAAGTAGGTCGACTTTTTTTTTAATCAGATCATTGCTGAGGGAGAATATTATATTTGATTATAATTAGTTATGAAATACAAGAATTATGAATCGTCTATACAATGCACAGTAATTCAAGGGTATATTTCATTACATTCATAAAGGGTACATTTATGCAGGAGACTTGGCTGCTGAATCAAACTGTAGCGTTATAAGGTTTCACGAGTATATTTTAGTCTTTGGTCATAACGGTATGGCCAGAGACTAAATTTTAAAACCATAACGCTATAGTTCCGCATCTAATTTAGACTCATCCACTATTGATATAAGATAAAATAAATGCCGTATTTATTTTAATTCATATTGCCAATCTGTATTGTATAAACAATTTTTTATTAATGCAAGAAATCAAAGCCTTAGATGAAGATAAGTAATTAAATACTTAATTTTTATGTATTTCCTCTATCAGGAAAACGAACGAGATTTTTGTTTTTCAATACTACAAAGTGACAATTTCAGTGTGATTTGAAAAAGAAGCAGGTGGGGTGGGTAGGAGTGGGGTTATTGTTAATCTTTAGACATTTGACACTTATTTATAACTTTATTTATATGTCATGAACTCCGGAAACAAAGTAGACAATACAAAAATTTATATACTCCTGATATATGTAATCTACTTAATATTTAAGAAGCCATAATATAAATTGAAGTATATCTTGCTGATCAAATATCCAATGATTATTTAAATTTCCTTCTAATATATATAATACTCTTTCTTGCATTGTAATTTAATCAAATGACTCATTTGTTATAAATATATCAAACGATTTCTTGATAGTAAAATCAGATTTAAGGGGAGTAATCAAATGTTGATCCCGCTTTTGATTGGTTAATCTGGATCTTGAATCTCGAATCTCGAATTTTGAATCTCGTTTTTCGAATCTCAAATTTCGCATTTCGAACCTCGAATCTCGAATGAGCCTTCTGGGCTTTCGTACTGATGACCTTTAAATGTCAAACAGAGAATCACCTAGAAATGCATTACCAGGTACATGAACAACATCTAAACAAAGCTAGACTGTTTGATCTGCCATAGCTTTAATTCGCTTAGTAACAGTTCAATTTATTAAATTATACAGCGTTTTTTTAATTCGCACCGTTTTAAATTCGTTTGCGAGAAGTGGGGGGATTTCCCAGTATACACAATTAGCAAATAATATACATTAAACTCCGCACATTCTGTGACGTAAGCGGTCCCAATTTTCAACGACCGGTTCAACATCTCACTCAGCCACCCCTACTAATGTGTTCGGAACATTTCCTTTTTCGGTGTTCTGCAAATTATAAAATCCGATGAGTTCAAAGTAGCTCTGACAGTGGCTCTGGCGAGAGTTAGCGAGATTTCAGCGAGATAGGGTAAATTATTCACGGAAATGTGGCTAGGAAGTGACTAGCACGTGGAGACATGGCAAACAGAAAAGTTATGTTGCGTTTCAGTTTTCACCGCCCTATAATATCATTCTGTAGAAATGTACTTCAATAGATCTCTCTTGAATTCATTCAAGTTTAAATTATAAATATTCTTTATGATATTATAATTTTCTGCTGTCATGAATTAAAACTGATTTTCTTTTTGGACAAATATTTTGCATGGGAACCGGGACTTTATTTTTTGGCGTCAGATTAGCAAGTGGGGCACCAATGTGACTTTAACTGACAAATGAGCTGAATGAGAATTGCATTATGGGTTACTGCGAATACTACAGGAATTTTACGCTTGATAAATCCCTTTATTGTACGGTGAATACAATTGTAAGATTCCGTGGTCAATACACGTGATAACGAGTATAGTTACGTAAAAAATGTTTTGTCCATTTAAATGCATACGAGAAGGTGCTCGTTTTCCTTATCCTTGGAGTGCTGGTGTTCTGAACTTGACACTTACTACGAATACATTTCATAAAACATATTTTTCTCTAGTTAACAACAAATTATGAACGCCCGTGAGCCCCGTGATATCTTTCATAGTTTCTTATGTTTGCATTTTGTTCATAAGAACATTTTGTTTTATTTTGCACTCCATTGACATGATCATAGATTGAACTGAACCACGTGTTCGAAGTAATATGTAAACATTTATTTGGCGTAAACGTATTCAATCTACAATTGGTCAGTTGCTCGTGGTAAGATCCTCTGTGCGCATTAATAGCAATAGCCATATAAGGCAAACAAAGGTTTGTCAGTGTAGATGATATAACATTTTTTTTTACCAGCGTATCGGTCGCTATTGGGCTGTAATTTTTGCAGTAAATTATGATAAGATGTATGAATTGTTATCCTCCCTTTCCTTTTAGCCACCCATTTCTGTTGAAAATCATGAAAGTCTTTCAGAAAGTGTGGTATCACTTTTTTCACAGGACATGTTTTCAGAGGAAACAGACTTTAGCAATTTCCTGTTTACTGCCAATTTTATTTATAAAACCGGTTCTACATTATAACCTTTGAATAGGTAAACCTAAACCACGTGTCCTGAATTTAAATCGCAATAACATTAGTAGGGGTGTCAGTGGTAAAACATTTTTTTTATGCCCGCTCAGCAAAACATTAGAAATGTTAGACTTTTTTCACATAGATTTGTATAGGATGAATTTTCTAATGCTATAACAATGATGTATTCAAATGTTCATTTACTATACCCCCGCTTGAAAAGTTGGAGGGTATACTATAATCGGTATGTCCGTCCGTCCGTCTGTCCGTGTGCATGTCCGTCCGTCGTAGACATTATGCCGGTCACATCCGTCACAAGTCCTATGCATTGATCAAAGTTAATTTGAAAACATATCTTGAATCATATGTTTAACGGTCATTTTTGTATGTGAAATAATTAAATATCAAAGGTTACTGACAATTAAAAGCTTTCGAAGTATTATAAAAATATTTAGTTGTAAAAAAAAACACTGGCTTTACATGAATGGAACTTTGGTCAGTTGAATTTGTCTGAAAGATACATGTATCTACAAAAATGTTTTCTTACCAAGTACTATTTCAGATTAAGCTTATAATGATGTGAATAATTTTCTCAATTATCAAATTTCAAGCATAATTTTTTTTTTTTTTTAGCAAACACACTTACATATCTTTCTTTCTTTTTTTTTTTTTAATTCAAAATTTTTGATATATCATAAGCATGATAGCGTTTTCAATTTGGATAAGGATTACATTATTTATGTAAGCCAGTCAAGTATCAAGTCATTTTTTCTATGACAATTTTTTTAGTAATTATATACTGGATAGAAAGACTACATTGTGTATTTGGAAGCCTCTCGAGGTATCAAATCATTCTTTTCAGTATAAAAACAATTACTATTTCAGTGCTTCATGAGTTGATTACATTGCTAAAGCCCATTGCCTCCTCACACAAAAGAAGTTACTTTACTGCAAAGATGGGTGCCCTACAAGTAAAGTGTTTACTTCTCCCTTTGTTTCTGTATGGAACATTTGGTGAATTATCTTTACTTGTAAACGAAGCTTTTGATAAAAATGGTTTGCTCCCTAGTACTGTATCCGGTAAGCCTTCTAATGTTCTACGTGACATTCTGAATCAGGAAAGTCTGGTCCGCTTCTCTATGGTACAAAAAATACAAAGTCTTGTAATGGATGCCACGGACTGCAAAAACGATATACAAGTTATAAAGGTGATATTTAGTGAAATGGCAAAAGACTAACGGAACTTGGAGACGAAAAACCAATTACTGGAGAACACTATAGAGGAAATGAAGGTTTTAAATGAATCTCAATCAGTCTCTGTCAAAAGCCCCCAAATTGAGGAACTCAAATACCTAATAAATGAAATGAATGTAACATTACAGAAGTGCAGTGTGAACAGTCTTTTGGAACCTTATAAATATACAGAGGACGCTTTAGAAAGATCTGTGAATGAAACACTGCAAGCTTTTTGGAGGAATAAAAATGAATCCAGCTGGATCTTGTCAAAAGGTATACTTTCAAATTATGTTTATGTGTAGACTATTAAACCGAATTTGAAAGAGAACAATTAACACAAGCGTTCAAAATTGAACTTTCTACACAAAAATGATAAATTAACAATTATTTTTATCAGACCGAATAGTCATGATTGATTTTGGATCACGTATTTACCTTTTTTGGAAGTTTTTTGGATCTTTATAAAGCTATATTTTGAAAGAACAATTGACATTTCTTCGTCTGTTTGAAGGACTTCGTTCAGATTTTGAACGATAGGAGTAATATGTTGGTTGTTAGGATTGTAAGTTTTGACTAGTATATTTCCTCCTCATCCTTAGGAGTTGGGTTAATTAATTTCTGTCTATTTTTTAACTTGGTAGAGTATAAAAAGTTACTGTTTATTTATTTCCAAAAAGAAAATGATAGGACGGCAGACATAAATAAGAAGATGTTTTCTCCCTGAAATGGCAGTCAGTCAACAATAATTTTTTTTTTACTGACTTTGAGGGCAACATGCGTTTTGACCTAAAAAGAAAACTATCATCCATGATACAAATCCCAGGTCCGTCACTGTAAAATACTTACAAATGGAAATGAGATTATACTCCACTCAATGTGTGACGTAAGTGGTCCAACATCTCAACCACAAGTCCAATATTTCACTCAGCGGTCAAGCATCGATTTTGTTTTATTCCCGCTCTGCCAAACATTACACATGGCAGACTTTTTACGAAAAGATTTGTATAAGAACAAATTTTAAAGGTATGAAAATAATGTGAATAGCCTACTTTACAATAAGGAGCACGTGTGTCGTTTACATTGAATATTCTTTTACACAGTGCTTCCAAAGGATTGTTGGGACATTTTGCAGAAATATCCGAATTTGGAGGGAAGGAACGGAGTATACAAAATATCCGTGGCCTATGAAGTAAAGTCTGTTTACTGTGACATGAGAACTGATGGAGGAGGGTGGACAGTTAGTAAAACTTTTTATTGAATTAAGAGAATAATTCAGGGAGAGATTTTTTTTAATTCTCCTTTTCAAAGTATAGAAAAGGACGGTACGGTTTGAACATTATTGTGCCCTTGAAATATAACGTTTTTAAAAAGTTATGAAATTGGCGTTAACAATAGTTGAGTAGATAAATATGATAAATCAATGAAGAATATTGCATGAAGGGGGACGTTTCTAGAAATATGACGTCATTAATTTGATACATTTCTAAGTTTAATGTAGAAAACCACAGAATGACTCATTTCTGTGCTAATTGTCCTCTAGGAAATAGTATCTGCCACCTTTGTCCACCTTCATTTTTGGATATATTATGTACACTGCAATGAAAAAACACATATATTATAATCTTTCTGGTCAACGGTGGCATAGTATGTTTACAGAAAGACATTTCCACCGAAAATTGATGTGTTCTGGAATTTCTAAGAAAATACGGGAAAATGCACAAATTAATGACATCAGAACTAACATTTAGGAAGTCTTGGGAGAAAAACGATCTCTGTATTTTTACTACAGGGAATTCCTATGATTCAGGAAGAATAAATTTTGATTTCTTATATCACTTTTTTTAGAAAAACATTGGGCTTAATTTGTATGAAACCTTTACCTTGTTCTTATAGCTGATGTAAGTATTTTTTGTAAGTACGTAAACGCGTTAAAATTACTCAAGCTTACCAAATTTTAAACGAATTCAAATTCAATTAATATGTTAAAGGTAATTCAAAGAAGGCAGGACAATTCTACAGATTTTTACAGAACATGGTCAGAATATAAAGAAGGATTTGGGGATCCCTCTACAAACTACTGGATTGGTAAGTTTATTTTATGTTGTCTACCTAAACGTAGGGTCAAAATATGAATGAGGATTTAAATATCCCAGGAAAACCTGCTGAACACCAATAATTTTATCTATGTATTCATTCTTTTTGCAAAGAGTGTGCGAGAAATAAATAAAAATTACTTTATAGGTGGGATCAGGGCGCATGCCATTTAGTGACTGATGATTAATTGATTGTAAACTGTTTTACGTCCCTCTCCAGAATATTTCACTGATATGGAGACGTCACCATTGCCGGTGAAGGGCTGCAAATTTAGGCCTATGCTCGGCATTTACGGCCTTTGAGCAGGGAGGGATTTTATCAGACCACGCCTGCTTTGACACGGGGCGTCGGTTTATACGGTCTCATCCAAAGGACCGCCCCATTAAGTCGCCTTTTACGACAAGCAAGGGGGTACTGAGGACCTAATTTTAACCCGGATCCCCACGGGGCATATTTAATCCAATTAATCATCGAAGGAAAGTCAAATCCATAACTACAACAGTATAACATCATACGGAAGCCCGTTGGTGCCACGTACGAAAAATTTTTTATCTGATGGCCGCCAGATATTAAGTGGCGGCCGTCACTTTTTATTTGGCGGCGGCCACATAAATTATTTTGCAAAATGTGATTGTTATTGTATCTTTATTGGGTTTAAAATATGGATGTTGACACAACCGCTGCTTATTGATAAAAAAATTTAAGGATAAAAAAGAAATATTGGAACACTATTCTTGGAAATCCAGAAATAAAAAAAAATATTTAATTTTCAACCAATCATAGAGCTTACAGCAAACATTAGAATAAAGGTGACGAGATAATCCCGTCTCACCTAAAACTAACACCATGATTTATGTTCATAACCCCTGATGAGGCCTCTTAATAGCCGAAACACTATACAACTACTTGCATTCAAATCAAATATTATTTTTGCTCTATGCAAAAACATATCTACTAGAAGTGCGGTTTGGAGTGTCGGGTCCTAAATCTCTTACAAGTTTGGTTGATTTTCACACTGTATCCACCACTGAAATCACACGTTAAAACATGCACGCGCATCAAGTATGTGGCGGCCGCCAAATATTATGTAGCGGCCGACAGATAGATATGTGGCGGCCGCAAGATGTTATATAGCGGTCGCCAGATATATAAGTGGCGGCCGCCAAATAATTTGCGGCCGCAAGATAAAATATTTTTTGTACGTGGCACCAACGGGCTTCCGTACAAACACCGTTTTTCAAGCAGAAGTATTATTATGTTTCCTTTAGCCTAGCGATGTTGTATAAGATTTGAAAGGAGAAGGCAAATACAAATTATAGGTTTTGCAAACTTTTAAATCTTTAGAAAAATGAACCATTTTTTCCATGAAAATATTTAAATAACAGAAGTTTAGAGAGACACTACTGTACATGTTATTTGAGAAACTATTAAAAATATCCCTTCTTCATTAATATCCTTATTGTTCATATTGAAAAAATTGATATTTCCTCCAAAAATATTTTACAGTCTTTTAATCAGAAGGTTGTTTGACAAGATGAAAGAAAAAGAATATTTCTGAAAAAAAATTGGTTACAGAAAAATGATATTAAAATTTTCATTTTTCATTATTTAAATGTTTCAACATCATTGGTCGATATTTCAAAGAAAGGACACTTGTAACAACATATAAGCACTTTCCATTTAAACAACCATATTTATTTTGGGAAATGTGCTCTAGTCACAAGATAAGGAGTTGATCCTTACATCGCGGGTAAATATCCCACTGTGGGACGTGGAGACCAGACCTTCGAATGAGACCGTATAAAACGAAAAAGATCACTCACTGTTCAAAAGCCACGAGTACTGAGCATAAGACATAATTTGATATCTACACCAGCTTGTGGTGCAGATCATGTGGTCTCTCTCCATATGACAGGAAAATTCTCGAGAGGGATGGTAAACAATATACAATCAATCTATATCTCGGGGAAAATTTGTTCTAAATGAGGAAAATACACTCTATAACTATTACACAGTGTAGGATTTTCCCTTAGAAAATTTAATGTGTTGGGGGATTTCTGAAGATGAAATCCTATTCAAGAGTAATTTTTAAAGTGGGGAAATTCAACCCTGGATTTTTTCCCGAAGGGAAATCATACCCTAGAACCAGTTTGCCAGGGGACGAATTTTAGACGACAAAGCCTACTGATACTTTTTTTGTTTTGGTAGATATATTTGAAAAAATACTTTAAGAATTACGTTCAATATTAAACTTTAGCATTTTCGTCAATTAAGGTTCTACAGACAGTTATAAAATGTCAGTCGAGTTACCTGATGACGTCAAAGGGTAGTTGTGGCGTCATTATAGACTAAGGCAGCTTAAAGTTGTCGAAAATTTTTTCCATAAAAACCAGTTAATCTTTATTTTCTGATCGGAATCGGAAAGTTCTATTTCTAACCTACCCATATATACCAAAATCACCAATACTGCATTATTTTTAAACGCCGATGGGTTTAATAGGCCAGTTACTTTAAAAAATGTAAAATGACATCAGCATCGTGCGGAAAGTCAATAAAGGTCCTGTCACAAGTCATTTAGAAAAAGGTATCTTAGATATAGGACGGGGCCGAATAAGGTTGTCGCTATCGCCTTAAGCCCACCCCTTGTACCTCCAATACACTACATTTATGTATTAGAAATATGTTTATCGTAATTTTATATGCCTTTTATACCTCTTTTTAGGAAATGACGCAATTTATGAGTTGACAAAGAACAAGGACCAGGGACTCCGGGTTGAGCTACAAAGTTTTGATGACGATGAAGCATACGCACAGTATACCACGTTTAATGTCGGGGATAGATACAATAAATACGTACTCGCCGTGTCGGGATATTCAGGAACCGCAGGTGAGTCTACTCATAATAATATTAACCGGTCAAGGTAGCCTAGTGGTAGAACCTCTGTTTCGTGATTGGAAGGCCCGGGTTCAAATCCTGGTGCCGCGTCAAACCTAAGACGAAAACATAGGTAGTGACTGTTCCTTCGCCAAGCGCTTAGCATTAGAAGTGAAAGTCACATGTCTTTCGAGATGATCATGTTAATATGTTCATTTTTGAGCATGTGAAAAGGGAGAGAATTACATCAAAATACACCCCTCCTTTAACTCGAAAACTTACTTGGTGATCAGCAAGAATCACGAGCAATCCTGGTGTTTGAAAAATTTTCTTAATAGGTACTCTTTAAAAGGATAAAAATTAAGGAATAAATTAAACAGAAACACAATTTATGCAAGTAAAACCGCATTGAAACCTTTTCGCATTTAAAAACACATCTCTTCAATATCTTTAAGGCCTCACCAGTTTCCTCTCATATACATAAAAAAACAAGCCTATATAGATACATGCATATACCCATTACATAATATGTTGACAGTGCGACCGTAATTGCAAGCACATATATTTTCATATTATTTTTTTTTACATAAAAATGTTTTGTAAAAAATACGTTACATATTTGTTCGTTATTATTACCTTATTCATTTTACAATGTTTTCTTAAATCCTGGACAAAGGTGATTTAGCTGGAGGTAACAATACTATGATTATTGCTTTATTAATTTACAAATTATGGTTTTATCTAATTTCTGTTTTAGGTGACAGTATGGATTATCACAATGGATATAAATTCACAACTAAAGATAAGGATAATGACAAGGGTAGTGAGAACTGTGCTACACAATATCTCGGAGCCTGGTGGTACAACGCTTGTCACCACACAAACCTTAATGGACTGTATGCCCAGTCTCCAGCGTCTGGTTATCAATACCCGGTATGGAGAAAATGGAGAGAAAAAGAAGCTTTAAAACAGACTCAGATGATGATCAGGCACAAGAACTAAATATCATTAATTATCAGACCAGCTATTTTATCACAGATTTTGTCATATTTTATCTTTGTCATTGAAATAGCAACTTAATCCATATTGTTTACTAATTTCACTACAGATTTATTTTCAATATCCTGTAATAGGCTGTTACCGTACATGTATGTGTGTCCCGAATTATTCAATATTGTAGACATTAAAATTAAATTTTAGACTCTCATGTATTCTGCTGACAAAAATGCTGTTTTTAAAAGATGCTGCAATACATGTAGTAAGCTTTGTTTTGGTTAAAGAAGCCTCGGGATAAGATAAATTACACATGTACTGAATTAAAAAGTAGAATTTTTTGTTAAGAAAATAATACTTGTAAAATTCCTGAAAAATATCTATATATCTAAAGGCCCTTTCACAATTGGCGCACGAGCACTTTACAACACTTTGCGATCGGAAAATTTTAGCTTCGCACGAGCTCTCGCATACGTTGCACGATGTCTCGCATGATTCATTGCATGTGTTTTAGTGGTCGCATCAAGTCTCTTCAAAATAGTCAACATGCACACTATTCAGGCGCGATCAAATGCGATCCAAATTATCGCAATTTAACGCACGAAAATTAGTACGAATGTCTTACAACATTTTATGTACTCGTAAGAGTGGTGCACGATTTTTAAAGATCGTAAGATGAATCGCAGCTGTCTTTGCGTGTGTTTTACGACCATGAGACTGTTGCTCAACATGTAATCTTGCAAAACCTTCAGTTGCCATTCTTTGCAACAGGTATATATTCCGTGTATAATTATAAGCATCTTAACTATGTCAACTTAAGAGCGTCAGAAACGGGTGGTATATAAACCCGGCCCTCTGACTCGCACGAACATTCGTACTATGGAATACATGAGCGCACTAGCACCGCGCGTCCAATCGTATTGTCGCACGTTCAATCGTCCGATTACCTGATCAGTCGTGCAATCCTATCGCATTATCTTACAAAATTCCCTTTCATTCTACAACAGTCGCATATAGACGCAAGATATATCGCAAGATTTAATGCACAACAGTCGCTTTAGATCGTGCGAATTTCGTATGAGCACTTTTTAGCCGGGCTTATTGCTCAAAGAGCAATTGCCGGCTTGTTCCTGTTCAAAGGATCTACCCCATAGTCGCCATTTTAAAGTTACGTGCAAAAATATAGTTTCTTACTCTCAACCGCTTTTGAGATATTAAATACAAACGCTAAATAAAGCAACAAAAATAAAACGAAGTTTTATCTTTATAAATATTAATAGTAATGACTTTGAAAACGTCAGTCCTAAGTCAAAGAGCATAGTTCATTAGCGTAAGGATTTTTGATAATCAGTGTTTATTTTACACATACGAGGTAAACAGGAGAGGGAACCAGACTGGCCTGTTTGTTTACATTTAATTACAGATTTATTCTGATTCTGAAAAAATCCTGTGGTATAGGATTGAAAAACTCACTGTCAGTGTCTTATCATTTATATTGATAGTTTTAAAATAATTTTTTCATCAGAATATAAACGTGATTCATGTAAGAAATCCATTCTACTCTGTAAATGAGCCCGGCTCTCTGTACTTCTGAGTACTTTGATTTCATATGCGATTATTTTGGAAACAGTTTACGATCGTAAACAAAATTATTCGGTCGCACGAATATGTTGTCGTTTCTGCTCGTGCGCCAATTGTGAAAGGGCCTTAATACGATGCAATCATTACTTTTAGTTTAATATACGGGATGCATTGCATTTTAGATAAAGAGTACAGAAAGTATACTACGAAACAAGAACTTTCCAACAATTGATTTTGGTTTGTGTTACCATGGGGCCATGAAATTCAAAATTTTGAAAGAGGCACCATTGCTTGTCATAACAGCAGACTTCGCATGATTTTTTTGATTACTCAGAAGGCAGATCACAGGAAAAAAGAAAAAAAACGCATTTCCCTATATAATCAGTAGTGACCCGCCCAACAGGAACCACTGACCCTGGTGTCACATATTTGACAATTTTGAAAACGCACCTTTGCTCACTATAAATGTTGAATAATACCATAGAGCAGATTTCAATGATATTTCAATGCATAAATTCATTTTAAGTATATGATCATTAAGGCCCATCCCCGTCCCCACAGTACCCCTGACCAAGGGGCCATGAAATTCATTATTTTGGAAGAGATACCTTTCCTGATTTATAAATGAGTACTTATCATATATACCTAATACCTGCAGAACAGAGGAGATGATTTTCAAAGAATTAATGCATTTTCACTATGTAATCAATAGAGCCCCACCCTAAAACTAGAATGCTTGAGGCCATGAAATTCAAAGTTTGGAAGAAACATTTTTTCTTATCATAACTATGTTCATGGTTCATTAGTTTAATACCCAGGACCGGAGGAGAATATTTTAAAGAATTAATGCACTTTCACCACATAATCAATGGAGCACCACCCTAACACCAGAACCATTGACTCAGGACCATAAAAATCACATTTTGGAAGATGTACCATTCAAAGATCACATAACTAAATCTTTTGCTTCCTACCTAGGAGCAGAGGAGATTTTCAAAGATTCACTATATAATCATAACCGTCCCGCCCTAAGACCAGAGCCCCTGACCCAAGGGCCATGAAATTCACAATGTACATAGTTTATCGGTTAAATAAGCAGGCGCAGAGAAGAATGTGACAAAGAATTAGTGCATTTTTAACTATATAATCATTAGCGCCCGTCTTAACACCAGAACCCCTGATCCAGGGGCCGTGAAAGACATCCTTCTTCATTCAATATTTGTACATCCAGTAGTTTACAGGCGTAGTAGTAGCAGTACCCAAGATCAGAGGAGAAGATTTTCAAAGAATTTAATGCCTTTTCTCTATATTATCAATAGCTGACCTAGGGGTCAAGAGATTTTACCATTTTGCAAGTGGTACTCTTCCTTTATCAAACTACCCAGGAGCAGACAATATCTTTAAATAAAAATGCACTTTCACTTTATGATCTTCATAGCACCGCCCTAGCACAAGAACCCCTGATGGGCCATGAATTTTACAATCTTTGTAGCATACTCAGTGCTTATTACAATAATACTAACAGTTTCATTGCTTGATGTTCAGGAGTAAGGAGGAAGATTTTTAATGATTGCATTAATGTTAGTGGTTTTGGCCCCAACCCTTCTGCCCCAGGGGCCACAGACTATGAAATTCATAAATTGTTTTCCACGTCACCCATAAATGATATATGACAATATTGGTTGAAATTGTTTGAGTGGTTTCAGAGAAGAAGCTGGAAATATTCAAATGTTAAAGCACAACGCCCTAGGCACGTCGGCGGACAAAAACAGACAGCAATAAGTCACCTGAGTGAATCAAGTGACCTAAAAACAAATTTATTTCAAATGAAAAAGTTGTTACCACTTTCCAAATTTTACTGCTGAAATAAAGTTCTAAATATTGCGTTTTAGAAGAAAAAAAAATATAATCATAATTAAACAGTTTCTAATGCTTGGATAAGGAAACAAATTCATTTTTAGTAACTATCATTACATTAGGTAGAGGAGAAAAAGAATCAAAAATTGACGTACCGAATCTGTGAAAGTTAAAATAATTGTAAGGAGCAGGGGAGTATCCTTATCACTAGGTTCCGTCTTAACATGAGGCCTATCGACTTTTAATGCACACATTTAACATGCGAAGATCTAGGACTGAGGTGGGGAAATGGACATAGCAACTTAAAAAAAATATCTCTTGTACTATTTGTGACGTAATGGTAACATTTGATTTATCTCTCTCTTTTCACTGCAGCGCATTTGTGGAGATGTGATTAGATGAGGTAGAGTTTTACAATTTTTTTGTAACGTATGTCTTTTTAAAGTATGCTGTATTAATTGTCGTAATTTGCGCAACCACCACATTTTCCCTACATTTTGCAATGCGCTTAATTGCAGCATAACCTACTATGCAGAAACCGGACATTATCACGAAACAAAGGTCTAGGGTATCTGAACTTGAAGTTTAAATCAAGCATTTTAAAGGTGATTTGACGCTGTTTATTCACCCAGCCATGAATATGTCGGGGCATTATACTGTTTGAGATATTTTTCTTATACTTTAGCCATAAAGCAAAGGATTTGATATGTCCTCAATAAGGATATGGAGATAACGAACAGTATTCAGTCTCAAAGTCCATAAACAATACAAAATAAGAGCAGAGCAAACACGGACCCCCGAAACATCAGAGGTGGGATCAGGTGCCATCGATATACCGGTTATCATAGCTACACGGTCACACCCGCCGTGTGCTCCTTGAGTGATCAGAAAATAACGGAAAAAATCATTCGTCAATTCAGTATATAAATAATGTAATGAAAAACTCAATGATAAATTGTATTTGCTGACAAGGGAATTGTATCAACCATAGAACTTACGAAATGATGACTTTAAACGAGACTGCTCATATTCTTGTTGCATCAACTTGCTTGTCAATAATTTACCTCGTTTTAGAAATTGTTCATACGTTGAGCATGCTCTTGCGTATCGAATCAACTGAGATATATATACTCCGTATGCAGGTGATGAAGGTATATTGCTGCATAAGTAAGGAGAGTTGACGATAGAAAAGTTAAAGTCATTACGTTTATCATATAGCTTGGTTGTTAGATTACCATTAGTGTCTTTTTCAAGTAAAATATCCAATTATAAAACAGAAGTGTCGGACTCTATGGTATCTTTTATCTCAAGCTCACCAGGATGTATCGTATCGACGTAGGAATGGAAATTACCATTATTAATTGACAATACGTCGTCGATATATCTAAATGTCGAGTTAAAGGCCAAAGCAAGTGTTTTCTTCTTTTCACGCATTAGATTTTGCAGACCTCTAAGATTAAGTCTCTGTTTGTAGAATCCACCCTTAGCGTTATCTGGCTCGTGCTTGACAAGAAAAATAGGTAACTATATTGACCAGTTAACTTTATCAATTATATCTATAATTTTTATTTTATTTTTTGGTAATTTCCTGATGTCATGGTAACAAAAACAATATATCTTCCCATTTCTTCCCTTAAACAATTCTACAAGATACGAGATGGGTTTGGTGATACGCATACGTCATTTAGCTTTAACCATACCGTAAGAAATTGTCCACAGAAAATTTTAGTCACGTAAATCTGTTCTGTAAAGAAGGTGAAAAACATCAATCATTATGCAATGGAAGTATACAATGTAATATTATTGTGAATAATATGCTTTATGCATTCATATGTATCTTTGCATTTTTTTGGTTAGAATTAAGATCTGTATATCAGGTAATAACGTCACGTTTACTTAGGCTTTGTATACTACTTGCATGATGATGTAATGAATTGTCTCAGGTATAAGAGACCTTGCGATGTTTAGCTAATACCGGTATTTAAAGTGGTACCTCGTGATCAGTATTAATGCTAAATGCCTAAACTACATATTTTTGTGCACTCTGTAATTTGTAAAGGAAAACATACCAACAACAACCTCGTTCAACCGTCCCATCGGTAATAAATATACGTAATGTTATTATAATTTTGTTTGTTGGCCTACTGTTTTTTACCAATATATTTTTCAACATACGTGTTTGAAAAAAAAGTAAGGTGTTGGTTGGCCTTTTGTTGGTTGCCACCTCATTTTTAACTACACGTGATTGATAACATCGTATTTTTATTACTATCATGCTGCACCTTTAAGTACGGGAGATCCAAATCCAGATGCATCCAGGTGTATTTAGAAATAAGTGAAACATAGGATCTCCCAATTATCATGTCTTACCTTTTTGTCATTGATTAATAACTAAATTTATCAACGTCTAAACCCAACTTCAACTAATATTCAACGTTTAAACAACGTTGTGCGCCTGCTGGGAACATATGAATACAACTACATTCATTCTTATTATTTTATTCTGGCCGAAAAATAAAAAGCTGTGGGAAAAATATATATACAAATTCTCATTCTGAGCATATAGAAGGCATAAAGAGAAGTAAAAATAGTATTACCTAATGCGACAGACTGTTATATTTTCTAATATTATGTAAGGTACCTTAACATCATTTTAGAAGAATAACATGTTTGAAATATAAACACAGAAGTACTAATATTTCTATATATTTTTTTCAATTACAAAAAAATTCTTCTATCTTGTATTTTATTCCCTTGATAACAATTCGTTTAATTTTCAGGATTAAACTTAATGATTTTATAACCAACAAATAACATAAATAAGTCATAAATAACAGAAAATGCAAATGCGAATATAACACACTTACAATATAAATATAAACAAACGTTTTACGCATATCTGATTTAGAAAGGACATATGTAATTTCTCTTAAAATTGTAGTAAAATATTATCGTTGTTTTTTTGTTTTTTGTTTTTTTTAATTTGTACTCCGCACAAAGCAAACATCGTGTAAAGGTTGAATAAGACAAAACACAGTCCCTGGAAGCACGAAGTGGGATCAGGTGCCTAGGTAAAAAGCATCCTTTATCGACCCATCACACCTCAGATAAGCGAAATTTATTGCTTATAAATCTCATTTGAAAGCATTTCAAAAATCAAGTATTTCTCAATATATTGCTGATATTACTACCAGTAATTCTTGTACATACAATACATTATTCTTTTTTCTCCTTCAGAGGTTACAAGAAATATAGCAGCTCTAGAAGTATTAGAAACTGTTTGTATTTGTAGGGAGCCATGTCAAATACGATCCTGGAAAATTAAGATTTTAAAATATGATATGTTGGTTATATCTATCAAGAACTATATGTTTAAGGGACAAATGTCACGGACAAATTTCTCAATTTCCGAATTTTATTTATTTCTTAATAAGTGTTTAATTTTAAGTCATTTTACTCCGGATAATTTGCTTACATTGCACAAAGATTATTTGTGTTGTAAGCGTCTCAAGTATCAAATCCTGTTTTAAGGGAAAATACTATTACATCTATTGTTCATTTAGTATATCCTTCACTGCATTCTTGATGTTTTTAATTTTGACAAAGATAACATTGTTTGTATGAAAGCTTTCCAAGTATCACGGCATCCTTTAAGCGTGAAACACTTAATCTTTTAAGGTTATATGAGTTGATAAGATCTCAAAATATCTTTAACACACATCATATAAAGGGCTCCTTTAAACATCCAAAGTTAATGCAAAGATGGGACTTCTACAAGTACAATGTTTACTTCTCTTTATGTTCATGTTTGGAACATTGGGTGATTTATCTTTAATTGAAAACGAAGCTTCTGATAAAAATGGTTTGCTCCCTAGTACTGTATCCGGTAAAGCTTCCAATGTCCTACGAGACATTCTGAATCAGGAAAGTCTGGTCCGCTTCTCTATGGTACAAAAAATACAGAATTTAGTAATGGATGCTATAGACAACAAAAACGATAAGCAAATTATACTGACGAAGCTAAGTGAAGTGACGAAAGACTTACGGGCCTTGGAGAATAGAAACCAAATAATGGAGGAAGAAAACGTCAAATTTAAAGAGGAATTGAAGGTCATTTATAACACGGTGAATGACAATAAAAACCAAACGAAAGAAGAAATTCAAGACTTGAAGGCTAGAAACTTAATAATGGAGGAAGAAAACGTCAAACTTAAAGAGGAATTGAAGGTTGTCCATAACACGGTGAATGACAATAAAAACGAAACAAAAGAAGAAATTCAGGACTTGAAGACTAGAAACCAGAAAATGGAGGAAGAAAACGTCAAACTTAAAGAGGAATTGAGGCTCGTCTACGGTACGATGAATACTAATCGAAACTATACAAAGGAAGAAATTCAATCTCTTGACCAGAAAATTAAAAGAAACACTTTAGCTTTCCAAGATGAAAATCATAAAATAGCTATGAAAAATGCAGAGTTCAAAAAACAGCTTGATTTGTTTGAAAAGAAAATCAAAAGTGACTTGAGAAGAGAAATACAGACATTGAAAACAAAGGATCAAAGCACAATGGAGAAAATAAACGTTCTAAACGAATCGCAATTTTTTTTTGCTAAAAATCACCTAGAAAAAATAAAACAACTTGATGATTATATAGGTAATAAAAGTATGGTTTTCAAAAGCAATGACCGTGTATTGGCAAAAGACATTGAGGGTCTCAAATACCAAATGGATGGAGATATATTACAGGAAAGTGGTGTACACAAAATTGTAACGTGTTAAAAACAATTATGAAAAAATAGAAAATTTATTTGATTACTGTAAAAAAAGCGTTGCAATGTCTGGAAGATTTTTGAAATATATGTGATCTTGTCAAAAGGTATGATAACATTCTACTTTTTAGTTTTTATGCCTTTTAGAGAGACATTTATAAACAAATCTTTAGAAGAGTCACATTTATATAAATCATAATTTCAGAGACTGTATATATTCATATCTATTTTTCTATTAAAATTCGACAAAATGACAATACGTACAACAACTAAAGAAATATTAGTATTTCCATATGAAATCACAAGATTTCACCAAAATCAACAACTTTAAAAAAATTAAAACCTCTCTCAATAAAAATGGAACTCGGAAATTTACTTACCTGGTATCTTTGATGAAGATCAATAATTGAATTAAGGATTTTTTAAAAATTTTTGTGTGAATTAATGGTGTATAAATATCACAAATAAACTTGCGCAAGAGCGCTTCACGAAAAATGCCTATGTTTTTTATTTGTTAGGGGTAATTTAAGAATAGCTAAGACGCTTTATTGTATGTGCTTAAAGAAAACAGGACATATGCGAGATAACAAACAGTATTCAAGAAGAAAATCTATAGAATAATACACAAAATAAGGACACAGGAAACACGGACCTCTAAAACATCAGAGGTGAGATCAGGTACCATAGAGCAGTGAAGAATTTTTTCGACAGGTTTTTCCTGTGATAACTTCTTGCCAGGATTAAAATGTGTTTTTTAATAGGAAAAATTCGTCGTGAATTTAGTGCATAAATAATTGATAACAATTTGTAGGAAAAACGTCATATTGTGTAAATGAAAATTGCTGATATATCTGACCTAATAAAATATACATATATTGATCATAATATCTATTTTCCTTTTTTTATCATTGATTTTGGTAATGCTGGGACATTTTAAGGAAAAAAATGTAGTTTTATCAAAAGGAATTTTACTAAATATACACAATAAAAGTAAACTCTAAAGAAAAGCTTGTTTACTGTGACATGAGTACTGATGGAGGAGGGTGGACGGTGAGTGTGAGCCTCAGTAGTAAGGTCTGTTTACTGTGACACGAGTACTGATGGAGGAGAGTGGACGGTGAGTGTGAGCCTCAGTAGTAAGGTCTGTTTACTGTGACAAGAGTACTGATGGAGGAAGGTGGACGGTGAGTGTGAGCCTCAGTAGTAAGGTCTGTTTACTGTGACACAAGTACTGATGGAGGAGGGTGGACGGTGAGTATGAGCCTCAGTAGTAAGGTCTGTTTACTGTGACACGAGTACTGATGGAGGAGGGTGGACGGTGAGTGTGAGCAAAACAAATAGATCTTAAAAAAAAATGTGACAAGAGTACTGATGGAGGAAGGTGGACGGTGAGTGTGAGCCTCAGTAGTAAGGTCTGTTTACTGTGACACGAAAAAAAATGGAGGATGAATGTAAGTATGATATATATATATATATATATATATATATATATATATATATATATATATATATATATATATATATATATATATATATATATATATATATATATATATATATATATATATATATAGTAGTAAAGGTCTGTTTACTGTGACACGTTAGTATCCTGATGGAGGATGTTGGATTTGGTGAGTGTGAGCCTACAGTAGTAAGGTTTGTTTACACAATACATGTATTGATGGAGGAAGGGGATGAGTGTGAGCAAAAAGTAGTAAGGTCTGTTTCACCACACAATGTACAGATGGAGGAGGAGTTCACAAGTGTACTCAGTAGTAAGGTATTTTCTAAACATTTATTTGTGACAAATTTATAATCTTTTGCATAGTGCTTCTGAAGGATTGCGGGGAGATTTTGTGAGCCTCAGTTAAAGGTCTGTTTACTGCACATGGTATATACAGAATTTGTAGGCTCTGTAGTCAAGGTCTGTTTACTGTGACATGACGACAGATGGGGGAGGTTGGACGGTGAGTACAACTCATAATAATAAAGGAGAAAAGATAATCTACTTGTTATAAAATTTTATTAAGTAAAAATCATCTACTCCGTGTATTCAGAAAAAAAATTATTTTTAAAGAATTACCCCTATACGTGACACAGAATCCATAATTATGTGTTTGTCAAGATCTTATAATGAATAATTAAGTAAACAAGTCTTCAATTACTCAAGTTTGCTGAGTGTAAAAGGAACTAAAACTCAATTAATATGATTCAGGCTATTCAAAGAAGACAGGACGGTTCTACAGATTTCTACAGGACGTGGTCAGAATATAAACAAGGATTTGGGGATCCCTCTAAAAACTACTGGATCGGTAAGATTGACTTTTTGCATTAGCAAAAAAAATTAATTATTTCTAATTATAACTGTATGTTAATGAGTACATTAATTTATTTACTTTAGCATCATTTTCTTCACATTTGGAAGCTTTTTTATGTATTCACAGAAAGCAATCACAAACGATACCAAGAACCATTTGTTATTTCCTGTTACTTTTTATAAATCCTGATGAATAAAGCCACTTTTAATGTATAAACACAAAAAAATATTCGAAAGAAACATCTAAAATATTTCTGCTTCTACATAACTGAAAAAGATGCATAAATCCTCAACCACTTTTGGATTCACTTACAAAAATTAGCTTCATAAGATACCTGTAATCATGAAGAGTGCACGAGATTCAAGATCATTTCCAAGATCCTACTTTTGCCTAATATTCGACCGAATTACTCAATTTTATTTGTGCTATACAATACTGTTTTAAAAAGAATAAATAGATATCACTATTTGCAACAGATTTAAAAAAAAAGATATGCAAGACATAGAAATAATTATAGAGCCAAGAATTCTTTGTAATATTCTTTTGCAAATTTAATGAATGACATTTTTTCCATTAATTTTTCTATCAACTTTTACAATAAAAAAATCATCAAAATGTTTATCAGGAAAAATAGGAGAATGAATCATAGGATTTTATAAACCAAGAACGTAATTAAAAATAATTTCAAATCTACGAAGAAAATCCTTTCGACGTTTAGGATAAATATTAAAACAATAAACCATGTTAAACAGAACATTTTACCTGGTGAGAGTAGAACTTTACCATAGGTTCACAGTATTTACACAGATACAGTTTTTAGATATCTTTCAAAATACCCTAAATACTCTAAACAATTATTTTTCAGAGATATTGCCCAATAAAAAAAAACATTATAAAAAATTATAGGTCTAAGAAACATGATATTGAAGATTTGATAATGCAGAACTTATAAACAGGGGAAGGGGATTTATGCGTTATTTATATATATTTTCAGTCGCTATTGTAGTTGACGTTATCTGCTTGCAAACCTGACGCACCTTCTTCATAAATATACTTCCAAAATGATCATCTTGTTTATTTAAAACATTTAGTTGTCAACTGGTTCCTAATATAAAAAAAAAATAGTCGCCAGTGCAAATAATAGTCGCCAGGTAAATTTTTCTTAGGCACCAAATTTTAAAACATATGGTTAAATTCAAATGCAAATTCAATTCATTTATTGACAATACCATCATACATTGGCATATGGTCATGAATACAACAATTAACATACATGAAATAAGATATCAAAGAAAGCATATCAGGTTTGTTGAAGGTTTCTTTCCTAAAATCAAAGCAATTTTTGAAAAAGTTACAAACTCTCCTAGCAGTTCTAATACTTGTAGGATTGATAATGTCAATAATACGGTTTTCCTTCATGTAACATTGTGCATTGAATATATCGTAATATTGTAATGTACATTGATCATAACTAGGACAATAAAGTACAAAATGGTTTTCATTTTCAATAAAAAATTTACAAAAATGACATACACGTTTTTCTCTAGGAATAGGTGGCCTTGAGTATCTCCTTTCAATATGTAGGGTATGAGCACTAATTCCTAGTTTTGTTAGGATTGTCTTTTCAGATTTCTTCAATGGTAATTCTAGATAGTGTTGTAATTTATATTCATTTAAATCAATTATATTACTATAAAAAGTTAATTTCCCAGAATTTGATTTAGAAATGTTCTTTAATTGTTCACTGATCTTGTTTCTATGATGTTCCTCTAATTTATATTTTAAAGTTTTATGTGATATGTCCAATGAGGATAAAGACAATTTCTGTTGTAGAGTATAAAGCTTTCTTTGCCAAGATATTCTAGATCCCAGTGTTTTATCTTCCTTAAATGCAGACACCACTAATTGGTCATTATAATCATTTTCTCTCTCTAATTTTTTCAGTTTTAAATAAAATTTATACATATTTTCATAACACGAATAAAATAGTGGGAACTGTCCCAACTCATATAGAACAGCAATATTAGATGATTTTCTATGAACACCTAAAATGTCTTTAAAAATCTGGTGTTGTATTTTTTCAAATGGGAAGTGATCTGAGGATAATAAATCACATTTGTAGTCTGCTATCCAGATTTTAGAACCATAAGTTATGATTGGAGTAATCATAGATCTATAAAGTTTAAGCATTGTCTTTACAGAAAATTTTGTATTAGCTGGAAAATTGGTTTTTATAGCAAATAAGCTTTTCTAGCTCTTTCTGACAGTTGTTCTGCTGAGAATTTCATTTTTCCATCAGATTTGAACACTAGTCCCAAATATTTATACTGATTTGTTATTTCTATACGGCTATGGTTATAGTAAAACCAATACTCATTTTCACAATTTGTGCTTTGAGAAAAAATCATAATATTTGTTTTTTCCATGTACACACACAATTTCCAATCATGACAATATTTACCAAAAATATCTATACATTTCTGTAAACCACTAGGTGTCTCAGATACAAGAATAAGATCATCAGCAAAAAACATGTGGTTAATAGGCATTAACTCTAAATATGTTGGATCTGTGGCTGTCGTATTGAAATATTTTACAAAATCATCAATAAAAATATTAAAAAGCGTTGGACTCAGATTATCACCTTGTTTCACTCCTCTATTTGCTAAAAATTCTTCACTCATTTGATTTCCTTTCTTACAGGAATAATAGGTATTTGTATACATATTGTATAGGAGTTTCAAAAAATTACCACCAATGCCTTTTTTATTAATCTTATATAAAAGTGCAGATCTCCACACAGTGTCAAAGGCTTTGGAAAAGTCTACAAAACAGGCAAATACTTTCGTTTTCTTTTTAAATACATATTTGTTAATAAGTGTTCTTAAAACATAGATATTGTCCGTAGTTCTACGGTTTTTTTCTAAAACCTGTCTGATATTGGCTAAGAGGATTATTAGATTCAAGATAGTAATTTAAGCGTTTTTGTAAAATTCCAGTAAAGAGTTTTCCAAGGCAACTTGTAACACAAAGGCCTCTGTAATTATTTGTATCATTTGGGTCACCATTTTTGTAAAGTGATGTTATAAGTGAAAGGTTCCAATCTTTTGGCATGGTCCGATTTTTAAGAATTATATTGAACAAATTTGTGAGAACAGGCAAAAGTACATCACTTCCTGCTTTAATAAATTCATTCAAAATCAGGTCTGGACCTGGACTTTTTTCTTTTTTTAATTTCAGTATATTTATTTCAACTTCATTTTGAGTGAACTCATAATCAAAGGGATGGGGTTCTAGATTAAAAGTTTTTAATTTGTACTTTTCATTTTCTTCAGGTGAATATTCTTTATTTAGCAGGGCTTTATAATGTTCAACAAAATCTGAAGTGTTTATGGGTTCTACTTCTGTCATTTTAATTTTATTATCTTTGATTTTTTTCCAAAATTTCTGAGATTTATTCGGTGTTAATGAATTTATTTCTTCAGCAATTTTATTGTAATACTCTAATTTAAGATGTTTTCTCAGTCTGTTGTAATTTTTTCTAGCATTTGAAAAAGCATGCCGCAATTCAGTATTGTTAGGGTACCGTGAAACTTTTTTGCCTAGATTTCTTACTTCTTTTCTTAGTAATAAACAGTCATAATTTATCCACTTCGGTTTTTCTTTCTTTTTCTTTTTTAGGTTTTTCTTATTTTTGTAGTTTTTAAAAGGTACACTTTTATTAGCTGCAGTAATTATAATATTAGTCATTTTTTCAATTAACTGATTTGTATCCTTTATACTTTTTATCCGTTAAATGCTATGTTATTTGTCTTTCTATCCGTAAAATTGTTCGTCTTTGAAATACATGTACAACAATGCTAGTAGCAAATTAACAGCTGGCCAAGAGACATGTCCATTGCACAGTTTTAGTACTTTATTCCGCTCTTTATTTAAAAAAAAATGAAAATGTTTCTAGTTCAGCAATTTGACGATCACCAAATCAAATTAATATGGTGGCCAATTTGGCGACTTAATTAAAATTTTAGGCGACTAAACAAGTCGCAAGTTAGAGCCCTGATATGTCAAGTCGAATACTTAATAAAACGTCACCCACGTAACGCAGTGGTTAGCACGTCTGCTCTAGAGTCGCAAAGTAAAGAGTCAATCCTTACGTCAAGGGTTCGAATACTACTGTGGGGCGTGGAGACCGGTCCTTCGGATGAGACCGTATAAACCGAGGTCCCGTGTCACAGTAGGTGATGGCACTAAAACGATCCCTCCTGCTCAATGGCCCTAAGTGCCTAACAAAGGACAAAATTTGTAGCTCTCCAAAGGCAAGTGGTTGCGTCTCCATATGAGCGGAAAATTTTTGAGAGTTACGTTAAACAATTTACAATCAATCAATCATTCAAAACAATAAATCAATTAATGTGTAATAAAACAGATTCATACAATCAACTGCTAAGTAGTTATACAGAACAATAATACCCATACATCTGTCCTGTGCCAAACATTCAAGTTTCAACGAGTTTCATCAAATAAGCCAGTACTATATATCAACCCCGCAAGCAATAACTATGCTAGTAACAAGTATAAGTATTCAATAATGCAGACAGTGGTTATTTGAACTTTGCAACTTATCAACTGAAAAGCAATTTGCCCCCCCCCCCCCCTCCCCCGGTTCCGACAAAGCATACATATGTGAAGTATAAATGTCCTTGTGACTACTGTTCAAAAGATATGGCCAAAGAAAAAGTTTGGAATTTTTGTGCAAAAGTGGTCAAGCTCCAAGGTCAAGGTCAAAAAGTCAAATTTGGTTGTACCTTAAGATAGGCCTTATCACAAGAAATACACATGTGAAATATAAAGTCATAGCTCCACTAAATCAAAAGTTATCGGCAAGGTTAAAGTTTTTGCGGACAAAGAGACAAACAGACAGACAGAGAGACATGCAGACACCAAACAGACGGACACAACAAAAACTATACAGCCCCGAAACTTCATTTATGGGGGCGTAAAAAAACAAAAAGGAAAATAACAGTCGGTATATTGTAGATAATGATGAAAAACAATCATAAAAATTCAGTGTCCCTCACTGTTTGTTGAACAATATCTCACAAGATTCTCTAGCAATACAATATTTATTTACATGAAAATATTAACAAAGTGCATTATGCATTACATTGATAAAATAAGTATTCCAAAGTTCGTTTACATTAAAGTAATATGTATGTTTTACCTTCTTTTAAGGAAATGACGCAATCTTTGAGTTGACGAAGAACAAGGACCAGGAACTCCGGGTTGAGCTACTAAGATTTAACGGTGACGAAGCATACGCTCAGTTCTCTACATTTTATGTCGGAGATAAATACCATAACTACGTACTCACTGTATCGGGGTATTCAGGAACCGCAGGTAGAACTAACCATAACACTGAACTATAATCCCTAATCATCATATGAGATAGGAAAATCAGTCAGAAATTTAATTCTGCTTACAACACTCAGTTAGCTGAATAGAAAAAAATTATTTTATATTGTAAATTCAAAGTACATTGCTAAACTCACACTTGACTCATATCAAGAGAGTTTGCTTGATGTCACATGTTTATCTTATATTATGAAGGCATTTTTAACTGGATATTATCTTAATATTAACATGTAACGATATTGTGAATATTGTTTCATTGAATTATAGATTTATTATCTATACTCTGTTACAGGTGACAGTTTAAAGTATCACAGTGGATATAAATTTAGCACTAAAGACCAGGATAACGACAGCAATAGTGGTAACTGTGCTGTATTAGCTCACGGAGCCTGGTGGTACAACAGCTGTCACCACTCAAATCTAAACGGGCTGTATGCTATGTCAGCTGTGACTGGTGATAAATACCCGACATGGAGGCACTGGAAAGGTAGACATGAAGCATTAAAGCAGACTGTGATGATGATCAGACACAAGAACTAGAGATCATTTATAATCAGATCTGACATATTACAAATCTGATATTTTATTTTTGTCAAACAAATAAAAACTTTTCAAGTAGAGATTTTTAGACAATTACAGTAAGTTCCTTCTTCTTCAATATTTCTACCATTGAATTAAATTTTAAACAATCATGTTTTCTATCTGTGAACGTATAAATGTTGTTTATTGTGAATGCTGGCCTGCAGTTACAAGCAAAAATGAAACCTCAAAGCAGAGAGTGTGTACGCAAGTTAATTCACAAAAATATATAAGTATAACAAACTTTAAGACAAATCTTAGGACATATACTTCATGCAACAATATTATAGACAATTTTAATTTGAACACAAAAAATATGGTTTATCTTGTTTCCATGGGACTTTTTTTATTACGCTATGACATAAAATCCGAACGCACAACTTACAATATATCATGGCAGTGTAAGGGGCGGTTGTGATCATGAATCCTACTTCGATGTTTAAATAAGTTAAATTAAAGAAAAATAAAAAATAAAAAGAAATAAAAAAATATTTTTATGAAGAAAATAAAATTTTTTGACAAAAAATTATAGTTCTAATGCAATGCAAGCATTACTTTGTATTCGATCAATGGCGTGCAATGCATTTGAGATTACTAGCACAGAAATATAAAACAAAGGGAATTTATATGAAATCAGTTGTAACCACATTCCAAATTTTATTTTACTGTTGAAATGAAATTTTAACTAAGAAAAAGAAAAGCAAAAAAAATCTTCATAATTCAGCAATTTCTATTCGTAAGATAAGGAAACAGGTGGCATCAAAAGTTACTATGATTTCATCAGACGGGGGTGTTGAGAAAGTCTACATACCTGAGCAGCCTTGGTATGGAAAATAGTTTAAATAAAATAAAGAAGCAGAAGAAAACAGAAAAGGATACTTATCACTAGGCGTCGTCTTATCAGTAAGTGTATTCAGTTTAATGCACTTAGACATGTGCGGATCCAGGACTTTTTTAGAGTTTGGGAGGAACATATATCAACATAACTTTTTAAAAATTTTTACTATAAAAATATCTGTTAAGTCGTAATCATTTAATTGTCTAGATTGGAGTACTGAAAAAGCTTCATTTAAGCAATGAATTATCATTTTTTGAAAGATGCAGTCTCATAACCGCAATGATGTGTGCAAACAAATTGAGTAACGCGCGATATTTCGGTATTTTTGTCATTATATTGTATAGCGAATATGCAAAAGCTTAGTAATAATTCTTCTGTATAATTTAATTCAATTTATTTCCTTTTTCCCACCATTAGTTAACAAAAGAATTTAATGTAACTTTTAAGGAATATTTTCATCATTGTAATTTTTTGTCAGTTCTTAACATTTGTAACCTTGACCTTGGAGAGGACTTACATAGGCCATGCCTGATGTCCAATCCAATTATGTAATCTTACTTTACATAATAAAATATTGATTAAAAAAAAACTTTAATGGCGTAGTCCCTGTATTCATACGCCAGACAGACTTCGGTAATTTGGTCTTGTGTGTTATGTGTATTTATCACTTGTTATTTTATCATGTTTTTTATGAGGGTCAAACAAAGTAAATGTAAATATTTAGGTATAAGATGTTTTTCTCTACCATAACCCCCTTTACCCTCCTTTAAACAGATGTAGTACTCCTGTTAGTCGTTAGTTCAGCTCCCAGTTTAAAGCTTGCTGGACCGCTCGGCCAATAAGACAAGTCAAAAACTTGTATTTGAGGTCGACGGAATTCTCTCTGTGTTGCCGTACACTACACGGTCATTGAAAAAAGAAGTGAGATACAGCTATTTCGACATTAATTATATTAATGACTCGTTATGGATAAATATTGAAGTGAAATTAATATATATTATTCATATTTGCATACCTTACAAGAAAAAAAATTAATGGCAAACTAACTTTTATATTGTCAACTTCACTTTTTTATGTAACAAAACGCTATTGAATGGATTTAAAAACAATGACCAGATACATAGCACCATCCAGTACTAAAACATTAGACAGTGAATATAATTTACTTTGTCTCAACATGTCGTGAGATATTGTCTAAATACATGCCATATATCTCTTGATATCTCAACGTACAAAAAAAGTTATGCACAGCTAGAGGTACTGTGAGCAATGAGCTCACTAAATGATGCCCCCGCCTCCTATATGGTTATAACTGATGACAAAGTCCATGTTTTGTTGTGGCCGGGAAACCCAAAATATGCATCGGATCAAAAAGTAAAATAGGAGGTGCAGAATGGCTATATGTAATAAAGATTCTTTGAAAGTTTCATTAAATTTCACTCAGTGGTATAAGAGGAGTTGCGGATAAGAGATGGGTACCCTAAAGCGTAACAGACGGACGGACGGACTTACAGACAGACGGTCGGACATACCGATTACAGTATATCCTCCCACTTTTCAAGCGGGGTTATAAAAATGATGCTAACATGTCAGGGGGGGGGGGGGTAAGGTTTTTGTGTCAATTTGAAAGTTTAATATTTTTAGAACTGTGAAATGGATATGGTTTGTGTCGGACATGAAGACTTTCCAGATATATTCAAAGTATTGAACTTCAAATATTGACTGTAGCACCTTTTGTTTAATCAACTTGTGGTTATAACTGATGTTGAAAAACTGATATATATAATACCATGTCAGGATTGCAATAAAAGATTGTATTGGTTCCTCAAAACATCAATTTTAAAACTCTGTAAGACAGTTAAATCAGAAAGAATTTTCAAATTGTAAAACTATGACTGATTTATCATTTTAAACTTACACAATGTTTTATAAAACCAATCAGCATTAATGAGAGTCACACAGAATCATGTTTAATAATATTTGATGTTCATCAAATTTTAGAATACATGTAAACTGTACATTGTTTGAACATTTTACTATCAAATTAAGAGAATAGTTTTCATCTCTTTTAACTAAAGTTTTCTGATACTAATTAACCTAATTTCTTTCATATATGCCAGAAAAGAAACCCGATCAAGGGTTAGATCTAATCATTCATATCCCCAATACTATTTTAAAGCATTAAAAACTATATTTTCTTTTGATTATGTATTTTATCTTTTTAAAAAAATTCAATTTCATTATAACCCGCATTTGGAGTTCATGTATCCCATTGATTTCATACAAAAGAGCATGGTCTACGTGTGATTAATTTCTAAAACAAGGCAAAATATTGACAAATAAGTTGATGCTTCTAGAGTATATTTAAGGCAGCAATTCAAAAATTATATGGTTGATACAATGATATTGCTAGCAAATACAACCCATCGTCAAGTGTTATGCTTACTTTTTACAGAAAAATTGTAGGCCATTATTTTTACACTGAATTGTCTACGCAGTTTTCCTTTTGCCCGATAATGACAAGGTGCAAACGGCGGATGGGACCTACGGGCAGGATATGCTAACTTCTCAATTTATTTAACCTCAAAAGTCTTGGTTTGCTCTGTTCCCAATTAGTTTTGTTCCTATGGACTTCTACACTTGATAATATTCCTTATATGTTCATATTCCATACAAAGCACTAAAAAACAATGATACGTACAACAGACAATGTCAAGTAAAGATTTGAAGGAAAAGCGAATGAACTATATTTTCTGAGGAAATGTAAGTCATTCTTTGAGGTTATTTTTATCTCCAGGTGAGATTTTTTTCCCTTTCTTTTGGAAATTTGCTCATTTAATTTCACTTGTACAACACGTATAAAAAAAACGCTTTCTGAGAATTATTCACTTTTCAGTTAAACTGAAATCTCAAGAGAACTTTTCTGACCACTGTTTATCTGTAGTGTAATGTTAGCATTGCTTAATGCACGTTTTCTTGTTTCTTAAACCTAAGGGCCAATTAAATCTTAAAGTTTAAAATGTTAGGAAACTCAACTTTCTGCGAATGAAAGCCTCCGCTTTTATCATATTCCGAGATATAGAAAATAGGACCTGGTCCTTTAAAGATCTCCCATGAGGCCCCAGCCAAAGGTAAGCGAAACTAAATGTAAAAACTTACCTTTAAGGTGAATTAATGTGAAAACTTACCTTTAAGGTAAATTAGATTAATATTTGTACAATCATGGCCTCTACAACTAGAAATAAGCTGAAAACAGAGGTCTTAAAATATAATATATGAATGGTAAATCGAAAAAGACAGTATTGTTTTTTTTTTTTTAATTTATCTTCTAAATAAAAACTCTGGGGAAAAAGCAGAATTTACTAGTTTTACAAATTACCAAATTATCCTACGTTTTATACTGTTGTCAAACAAAACAAAGTGTCCTTTCATTTATAGTATTCAAGCTCAAAGCCTCCAAAAACATCAGAGGTGGGATCAGGTGCCATGGAGGAGTGAGCATCCCCTGTAGACCGGTTACACCCGCCGTGCGATCCTTGTCATGATCGGGGAATAAAGGAAAAAGCCGTCGACAATTCAGTGTGTAAATAATGGCCTAACAATTAGTATGAAAAACGTCAGTCAGTAACTGGCTTTAGGTTTGATTGTATACGTTTCATACGTCATTGTATTGACTATAAAACGTACCAAATTATGATTTTAAACGAAACTCCTGATATTCTTGTTTCATCATATTGTCAATAACTAACCTCTGTTTAGAAATTGTTCATAAGTATTTTGCATGCTCTTGTTTATCGAATCAACTGAGAGATATAAACTCCATATGCAGGTGAAAAGAATATATTGCTGCATAAGTAAGGTAACTCGACGGACGATTTAATAAGTAAAAGTTTTATCATAAAGCTAGATTACCAATTACATTTTTTCTTGTAAATATATCCAATATGAAACTGATGTGTCAGACTCTGTGGTATCTTTTATTTCAAGCTCACCGGGATACTGTATACTAGTATTGTGTCGACATAACAATTGAAATAACTAGAGCCGAGCTCGTTGCAAAGCAACGAGTAGGTCTTCCGTTGGAGCTGTGGACAGAAAGTACAGACCTTGGGTCAAGGTCACTGCACTTTCTTATGTCAACAACCTGTCTTCCCATCATGAGCCTCCGGTAAATTTTAATTACAAGGTTATGCTTAAACATTTTTTTTCTTTGTCAGTGACCTTGATTTGCCAGAAAGACATTTGATCAGGGCTATGACAAAACCTCCAATCATTAGTAATCTATTTTCAAGTAAGAGCCTCCAATGATTTTCATTTACTAATTCATAGTGTTGTAATGAAAATATTTCTTCTGTAGTGACCTTGATCTTAACAGAATAACCTTGGCTCTGTGTCAAGACAAACAACTTTTAGTGATTTGAAGTTCATAACCCTGACAGGAATTTTACAACTTTTCTGTCATTGGCCGATGAAGATGTTTGAAATTTGCATTATCTCGTTCCATTTTGTCACAGGTCTTAAATTTTCGAATCTGGACATATGCGGGTTTATTACTACTTGAATGTACATTGTATAACCTGCTACTGATATTTAATCACGGAACAAAATTACAATGTTAGCACACTATACTAATCATTTATACGGGTTTTGGATAAAAAAATTAAGTTGATTGCTTTAAAATCATTATTTCTTGAACTTAACTATAAAACCTGTAATATAAATTAATAGACAGTGTGCAGCACAGAAGTCACTTATGAAGTTTACACGTGCTGGTGTTACTTATCGATGTTTAGTCCATTTCATTGAGTATAATTTTATGCTTACGATTCCAAAGATTTTCTTAAAAAGTTTAAATTTGGTATAGCCATGGTTAATATCTGTGATGAAAAAAAATGTGTCTCGGAAAACTTGTGTTGAAAACGGATTTATTTGCGTATATATATTTATATATTATTTGACTCTTAAAAGTTTTTTTTAATAAAATCCGGGCGTTTATTGTTTCCGTTCAAATTGTTTGTGTTTATATTCAAACGAATAAAAGATACTCGTACATTTTTTTCTATAACTCTTTCTCTTGGAAAGATCTTTATTAATAAAAGAAAAATGATACCATCAAATACCCTGAACGGGAAACAAAGAACACGTTCAAAACCTAATTCAAAAAAGAGATATGATACAGCGTGGTAAAATATTTCTTACGGCAAGATCATATCAAAGAGTTCTTCAATATCAAAATGAGAACGGAGCCTTGTTTATACGGTGAATACGGAAATAACTTTCTTTCCTGCCATACATAAGACACGAACAAAATAATATTTTTATGGGACAGAGATAGTATAAAAAGGAACAATTTTATCAAGAATGAATTTAATCATTCTGTGGTGGTTTATTTTTTGTGTATGACTGTAGGTCGCTGGATCACACGCCGATTGATTCCCGGTGACCGACTTTGCCCTGCCGCTATCGAGGGAGGCGCGTTATATAATTGTTAACAAACAAGGTGAATGTTAAATCCGCGCTGTGAATAGTATGTGTGCTTTTAAGTTATGTTTTATTTTCTCACTATATTGTTTGCTTTTATGTGATAAGAAAAAAATATCATCTTTTCTTCCCTTTTTAGTAGACTTGGTTTATACGATTTTTAAAAAAATGAAATAAAACGGAAAGTTGTCAGTGAATAAACATGATAATTTGTAAGAAAAAAAGCACAAACACTTTGATAACTTTATCCTGATGAATATTAGCATCCATTGTAGCCATGTTTATTATTTATAGTAAGCTTGCTTTGGTTACACGCATGAGGAGCTCTCGTTTATGTGCTGAGTGAAGAGAATTACCTGTGCATACATAGGTCATGCACCAGCTCATATAAAACAAGACTCTAACACTATAACAATTTCATAAGATCAGTAAGATGTTAAAGCACAACTTTATAATCGATAGTCATTTCGAAATATTTACCGTTTTTGAGTTATAAAGCAAAAACTTTCAAGGTCCCTTGATCCCTAATTATAGGGGCCAGCCCCTTTTAAATATTATTATATAAAAGCCCTTACAATTATGTACAACTTTTGTTCATTATGTCTTAACAAAATATTTTTAGTTTTCAAGATAAAAAGAAAAATATGTGTAAATTTTCGCTCTTTTAGGCGTTCTAATTTTTGACCCCTATATAGCGCCATTGTGAATACAGAAATCGAAAAACAAAAACCGATGTGCACAACTTCAATCCTTCTGTTATCCAAAATCGTTAAAAATTATGCTTCAGCTTTTGTGGTCTCTGAGCCTTTATCCGGAAAGGAAAGCCTATAAATTTTCGTTTAAAGGGAAATAACTCAAAACCAGAAGTGACTTTTTGAAATTTTAGTCAGCATTCTGGTAGAGTTTATAAACGTCTATAACCTCTAAAAATTTGAGAGAAATCCGTTGAGAAATGAGTGAGATATGAGGCCTCAAATTTGCGGTCTAGGAAGTAGAAGAAAACTAGAGCCGAGCTCGTTGCAAAGCAACGAGTAGGTCTTCCGTCGGAGCTGCGGACAAGGAGAAATGACCTTGGGTCAAGGTCATGCCACATTCTACTGTTAAAGCAATCTTTTAAGGGCAGATGTCATCTTATTTATGTTTTACTATTAAAAAAGATAGTAAAGGAATGTTTGCGTCACACCATGACACACGCTGGTGATAAGCAAAGCCATTTGTGTGCTACCGTATTGACGAATTCTTAAGCTATATTTTTTTCGATAGGCTTTGTCACAGCTAATACGTGTATACATGTGTAAATCTAGGTATGAAAGTGTTATCCTCTCTTTATCATATGTCATGGTCAATTTTAAGCAATGTTTAAAGCCGGTTAAACTTTAAGGTCAAAGTTCATTATATGCTAGTATTTGAAATGATTTTATCACAGGTCACATACATTTGATTTTTGTGTAATACGAAAACCCTATCTCTTCTCATTCAAAAGTTATGATCAAGATTAAAATTGTGAAAAGTAAGTCAAGCCTCAAGGTCACGTTGTCAAAATCAGCGTATATGTATTTTAAAAAAATGTTGTTACAGGTAATACACAGTGGTAAAATAAAAGCCCTAATCGGTCTCTTTTCTCTCAAAAGGTATAACTATGGTTAATGTTTTTGAAAAGTGGGTCAAACTTCAAGGTCAAAGGGTCAAAAATCATAATGAATTTTCAAAGGCGTTGACACAGGTATTACATGTACATGTTTATAAAATGAAAGTTTTCAATAGTTATGGTCAATTTAAAGTATTGGTATTTTTTAAGTAGGTCAAGATCCAAGATCAAGGTCACGGGGTTAAAAATCACAGTATATTTGAAAATTACATGTCACAAATAATGCACATGTGAAATATGAAAGTCCTATTTCAACTCATTCAATAATTATTATCAAGTTTAAAGTTCTCGTGACAGATGGACACTGTCAGACTGGTTGACAAATAAGGTTTATTGTGTCCTAATAAAAATAAATACACGTTATTTAAACATGATGAATTGAGAAATACGAGGAATAAAAAACTAGAAAATATTAGAAAAATATTGCACTGAAGCTATATTCAAATCCGTTTTTTTCAACCGCTTGAATCTAAAAATATTATTTACCGTGTGTCTCTAACACATTCCTTAAACTTTTCTACAGTTAAACATTCCTTACAACCGTTTTTAATTGTCCTTCTGAGCCTGAACTTCAGATAATATGGATGGCACTGTAGCTCTCTGGTGATCCATCTCAATTTTTTTAGAACAGCTAGCGAGCTACAGATCTGCAGCATGACAATTGTCATAAAGTTAACTTTACAAATTCATTTGATATGTAACAGAATTGAATTTTATGAAAAGAATTATTTCTAATGCTTATTTTTAACATATGCTAAAATTATTTACCTATCAAGTTAAGTTAAGACAGTAAAAAGGACATTGATACTCAGTATTTATCTAAGGAGTTAGTGTCAATCCTCAACCTCAAAGAGCGTTCGACTTGTATGATAATTGCGTATGTGTGATGAAACTGCCGTGAACTATCCCGGTCGTGAAAATTAGATGTACTGGACATTCCGTCTTCAAGAAAATATAGTTCTAATTTGGACTATTCCGAGTTACCTAAACGTTTGTATGTATGTCCATGTGTGAGCGTTTCAACCTGTCTTTGTTTTATGTGACTTGACTTGATTTATTTTTCAAAATACAAACTTTAACGTTTTATTGCTTGACTTTCGTTTTATAAATCACTTGTGTTACTGTCACCAATTATATTCTATAAACTTTATTTAATTGTCAGAAATGCAATGCAAAATTCAGGATATCAAATGCAGCGAAAACTGGTACCCCCCCCCCCCAAAAAAAAATAGTAGATATAGTACATGTACACACTTCGATGCTCGATTGTACACTCTAGAAATTAAAAAGTTTATGAATAAAAAAGTTTAGTTAGGCATACTCATCTTTGCCGACCTTTTCTTAAATTTATTTGACAACCTGCGAATTAACAATATCGTGTATGATTTTTTGGTTAATATTATAATAGGTTATGGAGTAATCATGGATTTCATCACCAGCCCTGGCCTGCCATTCTCGACTCTGAAGGAAAGCATTGTATCATTTCAGGGGGGCTACGTATCGCAGTGAGAGGAAATTTAATAATTTAATCTCTTTTAGTCCAATAAACACGAAAGAAAGGCTTGGAATATTTGTATGAAATTACAGGAAGAAATTTTGCATTTGTTAGAAGAATTTCTAATTATTCTTTTTTTTCTCGTATTCTTAAAGCTCATGTTTGGTGCTCTTCTGTGTAAAACAGCATGTAGTTTAGTTAATATTATGTACATGCACATAAAATCGTGTCATTGTGATATTCTAGCTTTTTATTTGAGGAAATCAAAGAAATTTATTAGCATATCATGCGGAAAAATACAATGATAAGTTATGTAGCAAATTATGCAAAACTCAAAGTTTCTTAATTTTATTTTCGATTTTCATGAGAATTGAAAACGTCACTTCCACTTACAATTTACTGTGTGCATTTGTCATGTTTAATTGTAATTGCTACTTTTAACAACATCGCAATTTTTTCTGAAATGAATTAAGCAACAATTAGAATAACTTGATATAGGCCCGTATACATATAACGATTGCAATTACTTCAAAGTTGAGAGGGAGACGACGGCGCCTAAAAAAATTTGTCTGGAAACGAACAGTACCAAATTTTCACTTAAAGGGAAATAACTCAAAAGCGGAAGGGGATTTTTGAAATGTATGAAAACATTTTAATTAAGTTTTGTAACGTCCAAAAACTCTGAAGATTTAAGCGAAATCCGTTCAGAAATGAGCGAGTTACGAGGTCTCAAAGTTGGCGTCTAGGAAAAAAAAAGAATAATAGGGAATAATCTTAACCATCAGAATCAGTAGAAGGTCTTCCGCCTGAGCGGAAGACCTTAAAAAAAGAATAATAATCTTTACCATCAGAATCAGTAGAAGGTCTTCCGTTGGAAACGGAAGACCTTAACCAGTGATAATTGACAATTCGTTCGAGTTGAAGCAACAGCAAGTGTTTTATCTTCTCACGTGTAAAATTTTGACAATTTCTGCTATATACGAATACAAACAATCATATGTCTGCTGATAACAGGGTGAATTTTCACCCCGTTATTGAGAATTCCAATAGATTGTTGAAAAACCTTGTCTCCAAAACCCGTATAGATATTGTCAATCAAAAATTCAAGCATCTTTTTATCAACTTCTCATTATTTGTGTGTACAATTAGAATGTTTTATGGCAACTAATTTGCAAATGATCAATATGGTAAGCAAATTTATGCATTCTATTTTTATTGACAAAGCAGCTGTCAATGATGTCAAAAAGCCTGGACTTTAATTTATCGTGGGGAATGTTTGTACATAAAGTTGAAAAATCGTAAGTTTGAGTTATTGAGTTTGATATAAAATGCAAATATATAAATAAAAAATACTGTCTAAAAATTGAAATACACGAAGCATTCCATGTACATTGCCACAGCACCCAACCACTATTACCAAACAGGAGGAAATTGAAATGCATATATCATAAACTTTATTTTTTTTAAAAAAAAATTAGTTTCAGTTGTAAATATCTCACCATTCAAAACCTTATCACGGAGAATACAGGTCAGAAATATATATTCCCAAGTGGTTGAGATTTAATTTTGATCAAAATCTGGGCAAAGGTGGGGTCCCAAATAAGATATTAAATAAGAAAAAAATTAGCATCTTTTATTTATTTAAACATCGGGTGATGAATACCATATTCTGGAGATTTCATTCGTTTAATTTATGGTCCTTCGGATGGGAAAAAAATAGGTGACCAAACTATTCGATATAGGAATTATAAATGAAAACCTTTAAAATCTGTTATTTAAAAAACTAGGGAATAAATAGGGAAATTCCCTTACCTGATGAACAGTATGGTTAAGGTTATTCATATGAAGATTAAACAATATACGTGCACAGTCTGTACATATATACTCATATTGCTAGTTTTTTTTTTAAGCGGCATTAAAGCTGAAACATGTTCATACGGCCCTAATCAGTGGCGGATCCAGAAATTTTGAAAAGGGGGGGGGGGAGCTCGACCAGTCTGAGGTCAGGGTAGGGACCACAGCCACACTGAAAAAAACTGATTTTTTAAATATTGTGTATTTTTTTGGACCCAAAAGTGGGGGGCTGGCCCCCTGGTCCCCCTCTTTATCCGCCAACTGGTGCTAATGTGCTGAAAATGATAACGAGTCTAAGTCTAAATTTAGAATTTCAAATACGCATTGGTGTGCATTAAAGTGCACTTAATATATGCATTAAATGCGAAAACCGAAAGTGAAGTATTAGAATTATGAAAACAGGATAAAGAGTGAAAATATTGTTTCAAAGATAAACAGGTCTGTACAGAATGCTGTTCGGTTTAATGAAAAAAGTAACTTTTTAAATGATATTCCATAAAGTATCGTTTTATGAATATAAATGATTTCCTTGTAGATATCGATTTAAACAACAAAATGGCGACGGGCGACATTGGGTTTGCTCAAATGTTGATACGATGCAAGTGCTGCCCCAACAAGGCAGAACTTTTCTGCAGGAGTTGTGACGTTAACATGTGTAGAAATTGTGTTGCTTCGCATACACTTTCTCTACCACAGGAACACGTCGTTATCAAATATTCAGCAAAATTTGATGTTTACCCAAAGCCATGTTGTCCCAAACACCTTGAACAAAAGTGCAATCTTCATTGCCAAGTTTGTGATATTCCTGTCTGCACTGAATGCATTGCATCTGGAGAGCATGTACGCCATGAGATGCAGAAAGTCAGCGAGAATCAGAAAGCAAAAGAAGGGGTTGTGGTCGAGGAAATAAAATTTCTGGAAGAGAAATTAGTTCCCGAATATCAAAGAATCATAGAGCTAATAAAGGAAGATATAGATGAGTTACCAACGAGGAGTTCCAATTTAAAATCAGAAATGTTAGAACAAGGAAAAGAACTGCACAACGCAGTTGAAAGGGTCATCAATAAAAGACTCTCTGAAATCGATGCTATGGAAAACAAAAATTTGGATGAACTACAGAAAACTCTGTCTGAATTTGAAAATCGCTTAGCTGCTATTCTGGAACTTATCAGGAAGAATAAAGAAATTCTGCAGTTTAGGCAAACTGACATTGCTAATTCCCAGTCACATTTGAACAAACTAAGCCAGTTGCCGCCAAGGAGGAAGTTTTCACCAGGACGATTTGAAGCAGAACCAGTCAATGACGAAAAAATATCTTCATTATTTGGTAAGCTGCATCCTTCGTCATTGAAAGCTGTAATTGAAGACAAAGCTGTGAGCAGAATAACAAGAGAGCTGTCGTTTCTACAGTGCTACCAGAGAGAGTTACTTGACTGTCCAGAAATCATTGCCACTACAGATATTAAGATCAAAGAACCCTGCTTAGTCAGTTGTCTTGGAAACAATGAAGCCTGGATAAGTGGTTGCCGTGGTAACATGACCCGGGTTGACAGTGAAGGGTCAGTTCTGGAGACGGTCATCACGAAGTCTGGTCGATATCCTCATGGTCTGGCGATCACCAGCGATGGCGATCTCCTATATACTGACTTTGCCAATAAGACCATTTGCCGCGTAAGGAACGGGAAAGTTGATGTCTTGATTCACACGGAGGGTCACCCGTCTGGGATCTGTGTCACTTCGTCCGGAGACATATTGGTCGCTTTGTATGAAACAGAAGTGAACATAGCACGGTACACTGGTACATCAAAAATACAAGACATTCCTTACGGTGAAACAAAACGAGCTTTGATAGAAAATAATGATATCTGGCTCCAAATCGCTGAGAATAGGAACGGAGACATCTGTGTGAGCGACTTGAACTCTAAAGCAGTTGTCATCCTCAGTCAAGAAGGAAAAGCCAAATCTAGATATGTCAAGGCCACTAACCCACATTGTATTACCACAGACAGTGTTGGTCATATATTGGTATCTGACAATCACCAGAACTGTGTCTACATCCTAGACAGCCATGGCGCAGGTCTATCGATCATAAATAACTGTCTACTGAATGTCCCTGTTGGAGTGAGTGTTGACAGTGACGACAGACTGTGGGTAGTGGAGAGAGACTCTGGAAAACTGAACATCATCAAGTACATGAAATAGAACAATCTTCAATCTCCACCCTTGACGTGCATAAAATTGACTAAAGGTGGATAAATCTATTAACAGCTAAAATCATACGATCATCTTGTGACTTAACAAAGAACACATACATAATTTGCAATATTCCCAGAACTTAAAAAGTTAACTTGTGATGAAAGGAATTAATGATAATGATTTAAATGATCGTTTTGAAGAAGACGAAGAAAAATCTTATATGGACAACCCACCAATTGCAATTAGCTGTTATGTTTCTGGGGGGAGGGGGGTAAGCATGGAATGTTTTTCAAGCTACCTTAGATTTATAGAGAAAGCTACAACATATAAAGTGCTAAACGGCAGTGGAATATGTGGAGATAATGAAGAGTACTCAAGCTCAAAAGTCAAGTATGAAAGTTTGTGCGTGTCTGTATATATATTGTAAGTAAACAGTTCAGAAAAATATGCTTGCAAATCTTTACCAGATGCATCAATTGTATACTCCAAACGGTCACAGCCGATCTCGGAGCAGCCATTGCATCTTTGTCAACCGACATGTCTTTCAATATCATTCTTATTTTATTATATTGATTGAACTGAATTTATTTTATTATTAGTTTTTTTTATTACTAGTATACCAATTGTTAAGTCATTGTAATATTTTAAATAAAGAAAATATTAATTATAGTGTTAAAAATGGAGGGATATTTTCCTTGAAATATAAGGGTCAATAGCATGAAATGTGTGTCATGGACCTATAGTTATTTTTAAGTGACTACAATTATAGGTTTATAATAACTTGTTTTCTACTTTCATCAGTGGAATTTACCAATCATCTGAGTATAATAAACGTCATTCTTGTAATTTCTGGGCGGATATTTGAAGAGGCCGTACATGCATATTTAAGCTTTAGAATCATACCATCTGTAGCTTAAGAGGACCAAAATTTTGAATCCCACGGTCTCTACTTCCCTGAGGCCTAAGGATAAACTATATCCTTTTTATATCTTTTTATATCCCCGCTCCGAAGGAGCGGGTTTATACTGTTTAATTTACCCTTATATGTCTGTCGGTCTGTCTGTCCGTAAAAAATATTTGGTCTCAGTTTTCTCAGCAACTACTCATCACATATATTTGAAATTTTAGTACATTTTTGCTGAGGCATGCCATATGGTGCGATTCATTTTTGTACGAATCTGCCTGATGTCAACTTCCTTTTTAGCTCACCTGAGCCGAAGGCCCAAGTGAGCTATTCTGATCAAAATTTGCCGGTTGTCTGTCGACGTCGTCGTTGTTGTCGTTGTAGATTTTACACATTTTCATCTTCTTCTCAAAAACCACTGGGCCAATTTAAACCAAGCTTACCAGAAAGTATTCTTGGGTGAAGAGGATTCAAGTTTGTTCAAATGAAGGGCCAAGCCCTCTTCCATGAGAAGAATATTATGAATTTATGAAAAATTAATGGTATCTTTTAAAAACCTTCTTTTTAAGAACCATTGGGCCAGGAATGATTAATCTCATAAAGAAAATTCCTCAGATAGTGTAAATTCAAGTTTGTTCAAATCAGAACTCCCCGGGGTAAGGTGGGGCCATAATGGCTTATCGTACCCTAGTTTAACGTAGGAATATATACAGGAAAAATCTTTCAAGAATCTTCTCCAGAACCATTGGGTCAGGAAAGATGAAACTTATGTAGAAGCATCCTAAGGTAGTGTAAATTAAAATTTGTTCAAATCCAGACCCCCGGGGTGAGGGTGTGGCCACTATGAGGGATCAGTTTTGCTTAAGATTAAATAAGAAAAATCTTCTCCAGAACAGAAAAGTTTTGTTTAGTCAAATTGACATATAAGCATATGCAAGTAGTGAAGATTGAAATGTATTCAAATAATATCCCAGGGGCGGGGGGTTGCGAGGGGACATGATGGGAGATTAAGTGATATGTTGGAAAATCTTCTTTTCAAGTACGGCAAAATTATACATGTATGCTTTATTGATATAAAGACAATCTCAAGTAATGAAAAAAATCCAAATCGCCTCTCCCCCAACAGGTAAACTTTTCAATACTGAGCTGATTTGTATTTAAT